>NC_092714.1:230239457-230361507 GCF_047496885.1 Scyliorhinus torazame
TGACCAAGGGTGGGATTTTCCAACCTCCATCCACTCTCCACCACTTCGGCCCCCTGCCCCGCGCCTCCCACAGTGTTTTTTTCCGGTCACGACCCAATGTATATCACTGGTTCTTGATTTGAAGGTGAACAAAGAAAAGAACTACAACACAGTATTTTGGGGGGAATCTTCCCATATTTTTTCAAAGTGTCAGGCTCAGACTGAAAACCGGTGTGTAGCTCTCCAGCTGCACAGACCACTTTTCACTTCAGATCTTGAACTTCTCTTGTGTAAAAAATAGGGAGGGGTCTACGGCATCATCCTGGCGGGGCAGGGCCTGCTAGAACCAGCAAGGCTAGCTCCAGATTAGAACTGAAGATCAACTCTGCCACCCTCCACTACGGAGATATTGTTGGATTCCCCCTCTCCCCCCCCCCCCCTCCCCCACCCCCATCGGCAGTATTTTCCAGTCACCGCCAATTACAACGTCACTTTGTGTGTCTTGCCTCTCCTGCCGCCAGGGAACCCGCCACAGTGGGGGGTGGGGGGGGGGGGGGAGGGGGGGGGAGGCGGGGAGGGGGGGGGGTTTGTGGGGGGGGGGGGGTCGCCCATGGTGAACAAAGCATTTTTTTTCCAACAAGCTTAGTTTCTGCTGCAATTGGCTGCCACGAAAGGGAACTGGAAATCCAGCACTTCACAAGAGATTATGGCATCTGTGAGCAAGGAAAGAAACAGCGTGACTCTTCAATCAATCAGATTGAAGAATCCTCACAATCACACAAGAGCCTCAACCAGAAATGATCAAGTAGGAAATATGAATTAAATTTAAAACCTGTATAAAAGGCAAAATATAAAGAGAGAAGGAGAGCTAAAAGAGGCTGATAGAAAACATGTGTTCTTTTTAAATCTTCAATGCCAATTAACATTTGAAGAAATGTAACTCCACATTTGTAAAATTGATTTTTCAGGACCAGATAGGTTCGTTGGCAATAACCCTCATGTATCATATTGTTAAAGACGAACTTAGACTGGAATGCACTAGCCCTAACATTTTATGCCATTTTCACTACGGACTAATGGACAAGTACCATAGGTTCACACCATTGCATTGACTTTAATGTTGAGTAAATCAGTGAGGACTGTTACAGTGGAGAGAATTGGGGCATCTCTGACTGCAACTTCTGGATTTCGCCATTTAACTGCATATGTGTGGATGTTAGAAGTTGCTCGTTTAGCCCTTTAATGATACTGAGCCAGAGCATTATTCCTATCGTGAAATCTGGGTCATCATCTCTATTTTGGTTTTTCATGCCTTTTTAAAACAATTTACAAAATTATAAAATGTATTGTTCCAGAAACACAATTCTTACAATTGAAGGTAGCCAATATAGCTGGAACATGATCACGACCCAATGTATATCACTGGTTCTTGATTTGAAGGTGAACAAAGAAAAGAACTACAACACAGTATTTTGGGGGGAATCTTCCCATATTTTTTCAAGGTGTCAGGCTCAGACTGAAAACCGGTGTGTAGCTCTCCAGCTGCACAGACCACTTTTCACTTCAGATCTTGAACGTCTCTTGTGTAAAAAATAGGGAGGGGTCTACGGCATCATCCTGGCGGGGCAGGGCTGCTAGAACCAGCAAGGCTAGCTCCAGATTAGAACTGAAGATCAACTCTGCCACCCTCCACTACGGAGATATTGTTGGATTCCCCCTCTTCCCCCCCCTCCCCCACCCCCATCGGTTGCACAATCATCGGGGTATCTCCCCCCCCCTGCCCCCTCTCTCCCCAACCACGGGAATATCATCGGCATTCTTCCCCCCTCACTGCCCACAACCCCAAGTCCCTGCACGTTGCCCCCTCACTTTCCGCTGACATTCCCTCCCCACATAGAATCCCTACAGTGTAGAAGGAGGCCAATTGGCCCATTGCATCTGCACTAACCCTCTGAAAGAGTACTCTACCTCGGCCCATACCCTGCCCTAACCCTTTAACCTTGAGCATTGATCATCCACCTCACCTGCATATCTTTGAGCTGAGGGAGGAAACCGGAGCACCCGAAGGAAAACCACGCAGACACGGGGAGAGTATTCAAATTCCACACACACAGTCACCCAAGGCCGGAATCGAACCCGGGCTCCTGGTGCTGTGAGGCAGCAGTGCTAACCACTGTGGCACCATACTGTCAAGATCCCCCCCTCATTGTCTGCTCTCCCCTCCCGTGCCTGCAAGTTCACCCTCAGTGACCTCATCGCTCTCCCCGCAGCACACATAACACAACCTCCCCCCCACTCCCATGTGGTTCCCCAGAAGGCCAGCCTCTGGCACTGTCATCTGACCAAAGGGCAGTGCCAGGTCACTGCCCGGGCATTTATTTCACCCAACAAGGGCTAAACTAATTTTTGCGCCCCTGGAGGGATCCCCTTGACTGATTCACATCTTCAAATAGCTGTTATAAACCTTGCGGCGTGATGTCACGTCAGTGAGGTTTGAATATTTAATGAAGGGGGATCATGTGTTGGTGGGGGTGGGGGAATGGGTAATTACATGCAGATGTATGCATAAGCATTAAAATGAGGTTCTCCCTTTTGTGGATGTGCACCTTGTAATGTCACTGGCGAGGGACATGGAAAATCAGGAAACGTGATTGTCTCTGAATTTTCCGCCCATGTCGGAGGTCCGCTAGCATGGACTCAAAATCGCCCCGATGGTAAAAGTTAAAATTGGGTAGCATAAAGTATGCAGCGCACAATGGTTAGCACTGCTGGCTCACAGCGCCGTGGACCCGGGTTCGATCCCGGCCCCGGGTCACTGTCCATGAGGAGTTTGCACATTCTCCCCTTGTCCATGTGGGTCTCACCCCCACAACCTAAAGATGTGCAGGGTAGGTAGATTGGCCACACTAAACTGTCCCTTAATTGGAAGAAAAATTATTGGGTACTTTACATTTTTTTTTAAATCAAAGTATGCAGCAATATTTCACCTTGCACAATTGTATAAATGTTAATAATAAACACTGCACCAGTGTCCTCATGATGGACATTAAAGTGGTAAAATTTTTAAAAAGGGAATGCTTTCCTAGCCTGCTGGGTAAATACTTGTTGCTATTTTTAAGGGAGTGGGATGTGAACCAGGCAAAAAGTCCTGATTTGGCGAGTTGGGACACCTCTTTCAAGTTTTATATCCGGCTTTGACAGTGGAACTGGGAGCCAGTCGGAATTCCTGGCAGCAGAAGAGAGATGATAGCATTTAGCTACAGAAGCTTAGTGCTTTTCAGAGCACTTCTTGTGGGTCACAAGGAGGAGTTGTGCTCCCTCTATTCACGATTAAACCTGCTGATCCTACCCTCTCCTAATTGCTGCAATTGGCAACAACCGCCCCCTCCATATCCATCCCACCGATTTCTGCCCACCTCCTAGCAACCCCCCTCCCCGCAATCCCAATCCATGATTTCCTGCTCCCTCCCGATATGATTAAAACCAGAGCCAGATATTCAGGAGATAATATTAAAGCAATAGAATTTCACTATTCCTTGGAGCTGAGGCTGGTAGATGGTGGGACAGGCTCAAAGGATTGATTAACTTACTCCTGCTCCTGTCCCTAATTTGAGTATTAAAAAGATACACTTGTGTATTAGTATTAAATTGTATATGGTGCTGGCTTAATTTATTTCTAGGTAATCGGTAAATTATATATCTAAAAAATCACATCACTGAGAACTATGGTTCAAAATCTCTGTCCAGCCATAGTTCAATTTAAAAATGTTAGTGACCTCTCAAAACTTTGTCCACGATTTTGTTCAGTTTTTAAACTATAAATCCTGTTTCTGACTTTTTCATCCTGGCCTGTCAATCTGACCAAATGTTGGGCAGAAAATCAGTTTTTAAAAATGACAATGAGGTCCTGTCATTAAATTTGACAGGAGCTCCACACCTCCCAGATTTCTCCTCCACCATCACTACCACACTCCCCTGCTCCCTCCTGGCCTCCCCATAGATATCGGGGCTATGGTGTTATGCAGGCATTAA
The DNA here is from genome assembly GCF_047496885.1 of Scyliorhinus torazame. Lineage (NCBI taxonomy): Eukaryota > Metazoa > Chordata > Chondrichthyes > Carcharhiniformes > Scyliorhinidae > Scyliorhinus > Scyliorhinus torazame. The sequence goes on from NC_092714.1 coordinate 230,243,469, forward strand.
AACACAGAAGCAGAATATTCAGCCCAACCAATTGTGGAATTCACCCTCCTCAGTTGGTCTAACCCTATGTTTCTGTCCTCTGTCCTCAACCACCTTTCTAACCTATTCTTAATTATTGCAATGTTACGGACTTCAAAATTGCATTAATCCTGTCTTTGTATTTTAAATAAACAGTTTATTATGTTCTTTGCTTTAAACCTCATGCATTCATTCTGGCTGTTTTTTTATTATGTTTTTAGTTTAGGTCACCCAGGCTAATTATATTGTAGCTCTTGTCACTTCAGTTCAGATCATTTACCTCAAGCCAGACTAGTAATGAAATCTGGGACATTTTAGTCCATACAGTGCAGGATTAAGCCATGCAGTTTACTTATCCACCAAACCATTAATGGAGCATAACATTCTGTAACAAACGCCTTACAAACCATGATTTAAACAATTGATACAGAGATGCGAAAAGTTCCTTTTAAATACTGCAAAAGTCTAAGTGCAAGAAGGAAAATGAAAAACCTTTGAAAATAATGAATTAAAATCCAAATCTAACATGGCGAGAACTGCAAAATATAGATGTTCAGAGATATTTGACTGATCTAAGTTGGCAAAAACAATTGTATTCAGATACACCTCTTCCTTGTAAAAATTGGCACGCACATTGGCAGAGACAGAGTTCAGTGGCTGTTGCCCCTCTGTGTATGTGTGATGATTTTTTTTCTCAGTTCCTGTCTTTGTGATTGGCAACAGTACGGATTGTCTTTGGCTGAAAAGGGGAATATAAATGCCAGTTTTTTTTTTGGGTTGTTTTTGTTAAAGTGAACTGCCTATAAAAGGAAATAGAAATGCAAAATCTTGGAAACACTCAGGAGGTCAGGTGGCATCTGCGGGGAGAGAAACAGACTTGACGTTCCAGATCAGTGACCTTTCATCAGAAGCCACAGATGCTGCCTGACCTGTTGAGTGTTTCCAGCAATTTCTTTTACATATACTTCGGATTTTCAATATCCGCTGATGCCTGTAAAGGGAGGCCTGATATAGAATTGCTATCTGATTGCAACAGTGTCTATAATCTAGTTATTGTTTAAATGCCAGTGCAAGCAAAAAGAAAGTCCCAAGAGATAACATTTCATGAAAAGGTCATTATTAGCACACATGTTATGCGATAATTGGTATTCCCAATATTTCCTTTCGAGTAGAACTTTTATCTGTACATTTTTGAGAACTCTCAAGAGGACCAGTAAATCACAACTCCTCTGTCAGTGTTATAGAAAATATATTAGTTCGCAGATGAAACTCTGAAAACATGCTTGGAGGGACCAGTAACTATGCATTTGATGGACCTGTAGGCGACCGAGAGAGAGCAAGGCAGGGAAGTTTGGTATTGTTTGGAACAATCTAAAAATTGAGAAAAAGTATGGGAGAGAAACAGACACATATGCACACAGAGAGGGAAATGACGAGGGAGTCAGAGAGAGAGAGAGGGAGAGAGAAAGACAGAGGGAGCGAGATAGAGAAAGAGATATATAGATGTCGACAGAGGCAAAGGGAAAACCAGAGAGACCAGAGAGAAAGGAAGAGATACATACACATGCACCAGTAGACATACAGAGGTAAGAGAGTTATAGACACATTTAGAGGAATATTCACTTTGAGCCCAGGCAAAGAGCTGCCAGTTGGCGAGTGACTGCCACTATACACCCCTCATGGTTTTCCTTCCCTTTGAAATCAATTGAAAGGAAAGTTATGTGCTCTCAGCCCATACCTAAAGTGAAAATTGCCTCTAAATGTAGAAATAAAAGATGGGCATGTGCAGATAAACACAGACGACTTACTAACTGACCGGTCTACACAGTTGGTTCAGTGTTCAACAATTTCCGTCGTTTGTTGCTATATCCTGAACAGCAAGACTTAAGCAAGCATCTGGTTTCAATGTACCTGATTCCATATAGTCTATTGCTTGATACTTCCACCTTTGGCAACCTTACATCAGGGACATATTCCAATTCTCTGGTGAATTAGAGAAAAATCTAATTCAAGGGGGAATTATATTTGGCAGTGGGTTTTAGGTGAGCCAGGCAAGTTGCATGAACACCAGATGCTAGCATGATAACAGGGAGATTGGCCTGACATCACTGACATTGGCCTCTGCATTTTTGGAAATACTTCAATCTGGAAGATGAGTCAGAAGTAAGTCCCCATGTTTTCCGGTACAACCAAAAAGGTTCTAGTTGAGGAGATGAGGTACAAAGGGGCATCTTCTTTCCATCAGATGGGGAAAAGATGCCAAAGAAGAATATTTGAAAGGTCTGGAGAGAATTGGCAGTGTTGGCAATGCTAGCAGCACCACCCAAGTGACCTGGATTCAATGCAAGAAGAATCTCAGTGTCTTGGCAGCAAAGATGAATATAAGTCTTCGTATGCACATGTATACCTGGCAACAGCACTTTCCCAGCCTTCTGACCACTTATTTCCCTTGCGGTATATCCTTCATACTATTTCTTCTCTTTCTCATTCCAGTCACAAAATCTCTGTTGCTTGCAGACTTCACAGCAGGCACTAAAAGCATTCTGTTGTCACCATAGCAATTCCAAATTGATGAACTTCTGTGTTAACTAATTTCTAACTTCATGGTTCAGCCACTCTACAAGTATTAGCAGCACAGAAAACAGGTAATCGCAACGCACTGATGCTGGTGCATGCGATCCAAACAAGCTTCCTCCACCCCCTTGATCTAACCCCATCAGCACACTCTTCTATTCCCTTATCCTTCCTGTACTTAACTAGCTTCCCCTTGAATGCATTTATTCTATTTATCTCAATTATTTTCTGTGGTCATGTGATCCATATTCTAACCATTCTCGAGGTACATAAGTTTCTCCTAATTTCCCTAGACGCGATTCAGCGGCCTCAGTCATGATGGCAGCTCCGGGGGTCTTATTGGGGATGTACGTCACCGGGTCATCGGGCACTGGGCAGGTTGGCACCTTGGCACTCCCCTGGCACTCCCAGATTGGCACCTTGGCACTGTCACCTGGGCACCTTGGCACTGCCAGCCTGACACATTGGCACTGTCACCTGGGCACCTTGGCAGTGGCACCTCACACTGCCAGGGTGGCTTGGTGACATTGGCAGGCAGGCAGGGGCATTTCCAGGGTGCTAGGCTGGTAGGGCCCAGGGGTTCAGGTGCCAGGTTGCCCACGCCAGGGGCCGGGCCCTGGGGGGCCTTGCCCATAAGAGATGGGATGAAGGAGGGGGGGGGGGCTCAATGACACTGGAAGAGGTAAGTTAGGTGAAGTGGAGGGGAGGGCTTGGGGGGGGGATAGAGAGAGAGAGAGAGTCCTGAGGCCACGCTGAGGTGGGATCAAAAGATCGGAGCTGCATTTAGAAATGGCGCCCCGATCCGCATGGAGTCTTCCTGCATGGAGAGCTGAGTAAATGACTAAAATACGGCCTTTTCGGGCAGTTCCTCGTCGAGGCCAAGAAAACATCAAAGTGCCGTTGAACGGCGTGGTCTTTCTCAGTGCTGCAGGCACTGGGAAACACCCCTCTAAACGTGATGGTCAGTAGAGTTTACCTCAAGTCCGTTGATTGCGCGCCCCATTAATTTTATTGGTGACTATGGGCGCAATTCTCTGGCCTCATTGCACTCTCACTCAAGCGGAACAAGGTCAGTGAATAACAGGAGGGGCAGAAAATGAGAACCGCGCCAGGCATCAAACAGTTTGCGATACAACCGGCCCGCTCCACAGTCAAAATGGGATCTCGACGTAGCTTGGCAGGAAACCAATTATCACCACTTAAGCCTAATTTCCTTACAATTAACGAGAGTGACCCCGTATCCAACGGCCTCCCTTCATTCAGCGGCCTCCCCAGCAAATGGTCACGCTGACACCGATTGGTACTCCTTTTGAAAAACGTGAACCAGGTGGTAGGGCTTCTGTGGGGAGCCGAGGAGGTGAGTAGCCATCTTTCTTTACAGGCAAGGAGCCCGGGGGCATTGGACGTGCCACCCCAGTGCTTGGTGGGAGAGTGGGGGACCCTTGGCTGGGGGTGGGGGACCCTCCACAGGGATGAGCCGCCATGGGAAGATGGGGGGAATGCACTGGGGAGACAACCAGAGACAACCAGGGGGCAACCATGTGCAGCACCACCATGCCAACCCCTGGATCATGTGCACCCATTCCTGTGTCAACTCTTGTCCCTGTCTGTCTGCCCCACCAACCACCTATAACCCCCATCGACTGCCGAGGCCTCTGGCCGTGGGGTTAAAGGCTATTGCTAATAGGGAATTGGCAATCGTGGTTAAGTGAGCACTTCACACAACCCAAGTGGATTCTCGTGGATGCACAGGCAAGTAGCATGTGGGAGTCATTGCCTAACATTTCAATCACACCTTGAAGCATGGACACTGTGCTTGAACAGTGCAGGAGGCTACACCACACATGCAGCAGACAACATCCAAACACCCAGGGGATTGGACACAGCTCTGGGGACATGTCCATGGCTGGACGGTGGGTGAGTGCCACGGGGAGGGCGAGATTCCTGGAGAGATGGACCAAGGGTTGGGAGCTCGGCCTGCATTGCAGAAGTGACAGTCATCTTACTAATTGCGCACAAAGGTGTTTATTGTGTTTTACAATTCCCCACCTGCCCGATAGTGCTGCCCCCTCACCGATCCCCAGGCCCCTCACTTCCTACCTCCTCACCCCCCACCCCCTCCCCATGCCCTCAGTGATCCTCCTAGATCTACCACTACATCTAGGTGTGTCCCCAGGATGCACATATGAGGTGGAGGCAGCCAGCTGCTAACCTCATCCTGTGGCCTTAATTGGAAAACATTTTTAAAATATAGATATAAAATTTCCATTCCCTATCCTGCTCTAGGTAGCATTCCGCACCTTTGGGCCGGTGCGATGCCCGTCTGATTGGCGCCGTTTTTGGCGCCAGTCGGCGAACATCGCGCCGTTGGGGGAGAATTTCGCCCCTTGTATTGATATGGCAGCATGCCATCCTGTCGTACACACCCGGATACTGAGCGAGGATGTCGTCAATGCTAGCCTGAAGATCCACATTGGAGGATGCCATTGTATAAACCCGCTGCACGAGGTTCAGCTGCTTGCAGGCATGCATGCCAAGTAGGGATGCCCTGCCTGGCTTGACAATTTCAAACCGTAACCGAGCATGGGTGCTCCGGTTGGAGACGAGTAGATGGCAGGATCCCAGCGCCATGATGGCATTTCCATTGCAGTCCAGGAGCCTGAAGGCTGCTGGAAGGACCTTGTGGGGGCTTCTTGATTGGTTTGAAATCTGCCTGTGAGAGGAGGTTGGCAGAAGCACCTGTGTCCAGCTTAAACTGGATGGAGGAATGGTTGACCTGCATCACCGCACGCCATTCGTCCGCAGAATCCACAGCGAGGATGGATTGATTTTGTGATGAGTTGGATGTGGCCTATTCACATTTGGTAATGATGCCCACACAGTAGGCGGAGGCCAAGCATTTTCCCTCTGGATCCGTTGTGCTTCCAGGATCAGAATCCTGTAATCGTTGTTGCACACTCTGAACGCGCTGTCATCAGAATTGGGAGCGCTGGCCCCTGACTGGTGGTGCAGACCTGCACAAGGCTGCATAGTGTCCAGGCTTCCCGCAGTTTAAACAACGCCTGCCTCTTGCAGGGCAGTGATTCTTTAAGTGGGCGTTGTCGCAGTTCGAGCACGTCATATGACGTCGGCGTCCTGACGCTCCGCGCGCCGTCGCACATGCGCAGTGCGGGTGTCGGCCGCTTCGTTGTCCCGTTCGCATCGCGCATGCGTGGGGTCCTGGGAAAAACGTGCAAAATGGCCACTTTCATCAATGCTGAGGCGCTGCATCTGGGAGATGGCCTGCACACTCTCTGCCTCGTGGGAGGCAAGTTTCTCATTTTCAGCCGATTTGTACTCGGCATAGCGATTTTTGGCGTGCTCCTGCACTGTGCATGTTTCAATCGCGACTGGCAGGGTCATGTGATTGATTTTCAGTAGCTGCTATCTCAGAGGATCAGAGTGAACTTCAAAGACGATTTGGTCTCTGATCATGGAGTTAGCAATATCACCAAAGTTGTAGGACAGCGCTATCAGGGGGAGGTTAGTTAAGAAGGAGTTGAAAGATTCATCATCACCTTGTAGACGCTGTTTGAATATATGGCGCTCGAAGATTTCATTGGTGTCCACTTCACAGTGACTGTCAAAGTTGTCCAGAATAGTCTGAAACTTTGTCTTGTCCTGGCCTTCGGTGAAGTGAAAAGAGTTGAAGAGTTCGATGGCTTGATCACCCACTGTTGAGAGGAGAAGCGCGATCTTCCTTGCATCCGACGCACCCACGAGGTCTGAAGCTTCGATGTACAGCAGAAACTTTTGCTTGAATGTCCACCAGTTGGTACTGAGATTGCCGGAGGTCCTGAGCTGATGAGGAGCCTGAATCTTCTCCATTGTGGCAGGATACATTCGCTGGTCGTCACGGAACGGACTGAGGTAAACCACTTAGATTAAAAAGTCTCCTGGTAGCATGTTGTGTTATGTACTCTGGGATAACACAGGCTGCAACTGGATGCAGCTTTAACCAAAAGATACTCCAAACCTTGAAGTCAGTTCAATCTGATTTATTGAACCAGTAGCACAGTTAGCACAGTTCTTTATGAGTTCGACTCTCTGCTAACCTAAGTGTGGCTACTCTGTCTGACTGAACCAGACTAGCTCTTAGCCATGTGCTGGAGGTGTGATACTGTACATACACCCTGACTCACTCTGTCGATGTTCATCAGTGGAAAGAGGCGGAGTGTGAATGCCTCGTGCCTTTTATAGTGAGATACCACCCCTGAGTGTCCTGCCTGCTCATTGGTCATGTCCTGTACTCTGTGATCATTAGCTGCCTGTCTGTGTCTGTCTGTATATCATTATCTGCATGTCTGCATATCATGACAGGGGTGAGACCCACGCAGACACGGGGAGAATGTGCAAACTCCACAATGCCAGTGACCCCGGGGCTGGGATCGAACCTGGGTCCTCAGCGCCATGAGGCAGCTTTTGCTTGAATGTCCACTGTGCCGCCACGTCACCCTGAATGGAAATTTTGAATGAGATGGAGGAGTCAAAGGAGCTGAGATGCTCGTAGGAGGAGAAAGTGCCAGAGCAGTAAGAGATCAAGTCAAGGCGACTATCGATGATAAGTGCCACTGCGATGAACTAGGTAGGGCAAGTGCTGGAAGATATAGCCAGTAGGTAGGCTTTATTAAGGGGAAAGGTGTTATCACTCTTCAGACACATTGTTATCAAGGCTGTGATGTTGATACAAACATTCACAGCAAGCCCATGGGTGGCAAGGGCATTGTTCACAAGTGAACATCTGAAGAGATGTGCAGAGGGGTAGTGAGAGCAGTGAACAGAGAGTCAGCAGTGGGAGAGGTGAGTTTGTCAGGAATGAAGTTGGGAAAGTAACATCTAGCAGTGTACTGGACAGAAAGGTTGATGAGAGAGTGGGATTGGGCAATTGGGACTGCTGAGCTGCTTGGTCAATGCCTCAATGTGCCCTTTATTAGGATGCCAAGAGAGACACTGAAGAAAGCTGTAGGCTTCTCTAAGACGGAGTCTTAGTTTTAATTCTTAGCAAAGGTGTTAAGATACCTACCTCTCAATGTTCTTTAATTCTCCAACCCTGACACATCTTGCCTTACCAGCAGGACAGACAGACCAGAGGTGAGGACATGGTGGAATAGTCATTTAGGAACAGCCCAGGGAATCCTCAGCAGTGATGCTGGACCCCATGAAATCAATCACGATCAAGGGAAGCTGCTGCTGATTATCACCTATTGCTCTTTCAGGCAATGAATTATATTTAGCACCACTTGGAAGAACCACTGAGTGTAGAAAGCGGGCAAAATATCTTCTGAATGGGGAACTTCAATGTCCATCACCAAGTGACTCAGTTGTAGCACCACTGTCTGAACTGGCCATAGATTCATAGATTCATAGAATTTACAGTGCAGAAGGAGGCCATTCGGCCCATCAAGTCTGCACCGGCTCTTGGAAAGAGCACCCTACCCAAGGTCAACACCCCCACCCTATCCCCATAACCCCACCCAACACTAAGGGCAATTTTGGACACTAAGGGCAATTTATCATGGCCAATCCACCTAACCTGCACATCTTTGGACTGTGGGAGGAAACCGGAGCACCCGGAGGAAACCCACGCACACACGGGGAGGATGTGCAGACTCCGCACAGACAGTGACCCAAGCTGGAATCGAACCTGGGACCCTGGAGCTGTGAAGCAATTGTGCTATCCACAAGGCTACCGTGCTGCCCCCCTAAATTCATGGGGGATCACCACCCCGCCAGAAGCAAAGTCAGTCAATCCGCTAGCGGCTGTAGAGGGCGGAACTTCCTCCCACTGAGCGGGGGGGGGGATCCCTCAATCTCACCTTGTTAAGCAGGTGCCCCAGCATGTTATGGCTGTGGGCTGGGCTTCCTTCCGGCTTGTCGTCTGCTTTTCGGGGATGGTGGAGGAGGGCAGGCTGCTAATGCAGCCCCAAAAATGCTTAACGGGCTATAAAGCATCTTGGAGCAGCCCTGGGGGTTGTGAAAAGTAAGTTCATTTTTTTATTTCCAGGGCCGTGGGTTGAGAGTGTCACTCTCTCAAATTTACTCATGCTAGATTCATAGATTCATAGACACATAGGCCATGTGCTGACAAAACTGGATACCCGACCAGGCTTGTGGCAAATAGTAAGGAAACCAGCATGAGGGAATAAACTACGTGGCCTCATCCTCACCAGCCTATGCACATATATCTGTTCATGACAGTATTGGTACACGTGACCACAGCACAATCCTGTCTTCGCACTTAAGGAGAGCCTCTATTATGTCACTTGACACTATCACCATACCAAATGGGATAGGGTAGGAACAGATTCCGCGGCTGCAAATTGGGGATCCATGAGATGAATGGGCCATCAGCATCTGCAGGGCTGTATTCCACCACAATCTGTAATTTCATGGACCAACATATCCTTCAGTCCTTCTGCTCCATGAGGTGCAAGGAAGAGCGATGCCAACTGTAGCACCAAGTGAATCTGAAAATACCAAACTGGTGAAGCTACAACACAGCACTACATGCACGAAAAACAATAGAAGCTGTATGCTTTAAACAGCGGTGAGTGATCCGGTACCAAAAGATCAGATCAAAGCTCGGCAGTCCGGCCACATCCAGTTGCATTTCCTGGCACACTCTGACAGAGTTACAACAGCTGCCTAGAAACCTGAATTATTCTGTGGCACTGATTACTGACCAGCTGCACATTGATGGAATGAAATCTCCTCCTGTTAATGAATGGTCTTGGCTGTTTTCCTGGTGGTTTGATGGTTACATGTGTTCAGTCTATGACCCCAGGCACACACGGGGTGCCAGCCACCGCGACATACCCTAGTGACTTTTTATTCTGACTGCTGACATTCATTGGGAAGGCAATATAGCTGTTGGTTCCGTCAAAGTGGGCATTGGTGAGATGCTGATGTACATATGAGTAGCAGACTGAGAAATGCAGGAAATATTTTGCAGAATCTTAACAGTTCTGAGCTTTGACAAAGAGTCATCGGACTCGAAACGTTAGCTCTTTTCTCTCCCTACAGATGCTGCTAGACTTGCTGAGATTTTCCAGCACTTTCTCTTTCGTTTCAGGTTCCAGCATCCGCAGTAATTTGCTTTTATTAATTGAACCCCGGTCCCTGGCACTGTGAGGCTAACCGCTGAAGGCACTGGATACTGCAAGGGCCATGGCCCCAGACAATATTCTGGTAATAGTACTGAAGATTTGGGCACCCCTAGCCAAGCTTTTCCAGCACAGCTACAACACTGGCATCTACCATGGGGGGGCATGGTAGCAGCGGCTTGCACTGTGCTTCACAGCGCCAAGGACCCGGGTTCAATTCTCGGCTTGGGTCACTGTCTTTGCAGAATCTGCACATTCTCCCCATGGGTTTCCTCCGGGTGCTCCGGTTTCTTCCCACATGTCTTGAAAGATGCGCTTGTTAGGTGAATTGGACATTGGCTGTTTAGCACAGGGCTAAATCGCTGGCTTTGAAAGCAGACCAAGGCAGGCCAGCAGCGCGGTTCAATTCCCGTAACAGCCTACCAGAACAGGAGCCGGAATGTGGCAACTAGGGGCTTTTCACAGTAACTTCATTTGAAGCCTACTTGTGACAATAAGCGATTTTCATTAATTCATTTAATTCTGAATTCTCCCTCAGTGTACCCAAACAGACGCTGTAGTGTGGCGACTAAGGGATTTTCACAGTAACTTCATTGCAGTGTCAATGTCAGCCTTCTTGTGACAGTAATAAAGATTATTAAATTATTTTAACCTGGCAATGTAAAAATTGCCCACAAAAGTTGGACAAATCCAACCTGACCACTTACAGTCCCATCAATCTACTCTCGGTCATGAGTAAAGTGATGGAAGGGGTCAGCAACAGTGCTATCAAGTGACACTTGCTTAGCAATAACCTACTCACTGATGCTCAGTTTGGGTTCTGCCAGGGCCACTCAGCTCCTGACCTCATTATTACCTTGGTTCAAACATGGACAAAAGAGCTGAACTCCAGAGGTGGGATTGGTGCCTTTGACATCAAGGCTGCATTTAACCGAGTGCAGCACCAAGGAGCCCTAACAAAACTGGAGTCAATGGGAATCAGGGGGGGAACTCTCTGCTGGTTGGAGTCATGCCTGGCCCAAAGGGAAATGGTTGTGGTTGTTGGACCTTAATCATCTCAGCTCCAGGACATCACTACAGGAGTTCCTCAGGATAGTGTTCAAGGGCCCAACCATCTTCAACTGCTTCATCAATAATGGGTGGCATGGTGGCACACTGGTTAGCACTATTGCCTCACGGCCCCAGGAACCCGGGTTCAATTCCAGCCTCGGGTGACTGTGTGGAGTTTGCACTTTCTCCCCATGTCTGCGTGGGTTTCCTCCGGATGTTCCGGTTTCCTCCCACAGTTCAAAGATGTGCAGGTTAATTGGATTGGCACCTCTAAATTGCCCCTAAGTGTCCAAAAAGGTGGGGTGGGGTTACTGGGTTGCAGGGATAGGGAAGAGACATGGGCTTAAGTAAGGTGCTCTTTCAAGGGCCTCCTTCTGCACTGTAAATTCTATGATTCTATGATCTTCGTTCCATCATAAGGTAAGTGGGGTTGTTTGCTAATGATTGTACAGTGTTCAACATCATCCATGACTCATTAGATACTGAAGCAATCCTTGTCCATTTGCAACAAGATCTGGACAATATCCAGGCTAGGGCTAAGTAGCAAGTTACATTCGCGCCACAAAAGTGCGATACAAGGATCATCTCCAAAAAGAGAGACTCTAAGCATCACCCCTTGTGGTGGCATGGGCTTAGGTAGGGTGCTCTTACATAGTGCCCTCCTTAATCACAGCTGTGATATCATCTCTGACCAGTAATGCAACTCCTCCACCCCTTTTACCTCCCTCTCTATCCCTCCTGAAGCATCTATACCCTGGGATATTTAGTTGCCAATCTTGCCCTTCTCTCAACCAAGTCTCAGTAATACCAATAACATCATATTCCCAGGTACTAATCCAAGCCCTAAGTTCATCTGCCTTACCTACTACATTTCTCGCATTGAAACAAATGCACCTCAGACCACCTGTCCCTTTGCGTTCATCATCTCTTCCCTGTCTACTCTTCCCCTTAGTCACATTGAGTTTATTATCTAGTACCTTACTGGCTTTAGTTGCTGCCTCTTTACTGACCTCTAACTTCCTAATCTGGTTCCCATCCCCCTGCCATATTAGTTTAAAACCTCCCCAACAGTGTTAGCAAAAGCACCCCCTAGGACATTGGTTCCAGTCCTGCCCAGGTGTAGACCATCCGATTTGTAATGGTCCCACCGACCCCAGAACAGGTTCCAATGTCCCAAAAATCTGAATCTCTCCCTCCTGCACCATCTCTCAAGCCACGTATTCATTCTGACTATTCTTGAATTTCTACTCTGACTGTCTCATGGCACTGGTAGCAATCCTGAGATTACTACCTTTGAGGTGCTACTTTTTAACTTATCTCCTAACTCCCTAAATTCTTATTGTACGACCTCATCCCGTTTTTTACCTATATCGTTGGTGCCTATATGCACCACGACAACTGGCTGTTCACCCTCCCCCTTCAGTATGTCCTGCAGCTGATCTGAGACATCCCTGACCCGTGCACCCGGGAGGCAACATACCATTCGTGAGTCTCGTTTTCGACCACAGAAACGCCTGTCTACTACCCTTACAATTGAATCCCCTATGACTATAGCCCTGCCAGTCTTTTTCCCGCCCATCTGTGCAGCAGAGCCAGCCACGGTGCCATGAGCCTGGCTACTACTGCCTTCCCCTGGTGAGTCATCTCCCCCAACAGTATCCAAAACGGTATACCTGTTTTGGAGGGAGATGACCGCAGGGGACACCTGCATTGCCTTCCTGCTCTTTCTCTGCCTTTTGGTCACCCATTCCCTGTCTCCCTCACCAACCCTAATCTGCGGTGTGACTAATTCACTGAACGTGCTATCCACGACCTCCTCAGCATCGCGGATGCTCCAAAGTGAGTCCATCCGCAGCTCCAGAGCCGTCATGCGGTCTAACAGGAGCTGCAGCTGGAGATACTTCCCGCACATGAAGGAATCAGGGGCATCGGCCGCATATGGAAACATACCACCGTTCCTTCACTGTCGCTGAGTCCAAATCCTGGAACTCCTTCCCTGGCAGCACTGTGGGTGTACCCACACCACGTGGACTGCAGCAGTTCAATCAAGAAGGCAGCTCACTGATTGTCGTGGTCATTAGAGACCAATCATTTTAGCCCCAGGATATTGCTGCAGGAGTTCCTCAGACAGAGTCCATTGGGTCCAACCATCTTCAATTGTTTCATCAATGACCTTCCCTCTATCATAAGATCAGAAGTAGGGATGTTCTCCGATGATTCTGCAATATTCAGCATAATTTGTGACTACTTAGGTACTGAAGAACTCCGTATCCATATGCAGGAAAATCTGAGGTTTGGACTGATATGTCGCAGGTAACATTCACACCTCACAACCGCCCCCCCTCATCTTCTCAAGGGTTCTTAGGGATAGTCAACAAAAACGTGCCACTCATATCCCAGGAATGAAGAAAAAAACTTCAAAATACTATTTCAAGTTCCAATTACCTGTACATGTACCTTTATTCATGAGGCTCCCCTGTTTCTGGAGCGCGCCTTGAACATCTAATTAAATTAAGATGGTGGTGGGGATCAAAAAGAATTTGGCAGTATGTCTCCTGATACGATTTTTCTCTACTGCCTCCTTGTTCCAGCAAGGTGGGGAAATTAAGATTTTTGGGGCACGAAAATGCCCCAGTAATCCGGTGATGGTTATACTTTAGTTCCCTGAAAGTCAGGTGGCAAGTAAGTTGCTAATTCTCCAAAGGTTGTCCATAAATAAAGATCTTTATAAATTAGAATTTTGATTGGCTTGTAAATGTTAAAATTATTTTCAAAATAATGGGGCTCTTTCCAAAAGTAGGACGGTATGAATTCAGAGCGTTATTTGTGTCAGCTATTATTTACTTGCCAGTTGAAAAGTTAAATTCAATTGATTTAAACAGTATAGATGGTGGGGGACAATTTCCACAGCGTTCATCCAATTCCCTGCCACAATCTTGGTGGAGAATCTGCAGAGACACTAGAAAAATGTTATTAACTCTAATTTTTTTGCCATTTACACTGTTGTTCCACATGTTACGACTACGTTCCATAACAGCATTCCTGCAGGTATTCCAGACGTGTACTAATATAATTGATACAGCAATGATAACAAAGCAATTTTGTTCCAGTAAGCCTTTTTTTAATAAACGTGAATGTGTATATTTTATAAATGATTCACAAACTGCAATTTATCATAGTGTTATTTTAATGATTTGAACAAATGGGGCCATGCAGCTAGCTAGCTGTTACCTTATTCAGAGAGATGTGTGTTTCGGATCCAAACACACGGGCAAATTTGCATGGATAACGCCAGTAAACTGGCAAGACTAAACAGATCTGTTCCTTTGTTTGTCTTTGCAGATTTACTGTAGTGTTTGCGTTAATCAAGGGCCTCCTGAAGCCACTTGCATGTGGCTCAACAATGCCAGGCTTGTGTGTGACAACAGTCACTATTTATTACTTGTCAGACTTTAAACGTTTCTGCTTGTGCCATAGATTCCTACCATGGATCCCTGCAGCAGTACTTCAATTCGCTCCACAAGATAAATCAACAGTGAAAGAATGCATGACATGCTAATGTAATGAATAGCATAGATGCCAACAATACAGGTAATATTGATTTCTGGAAGCTGTGAAACCTGAACTCCTTTGATAACATTGAGCAGCTCATGATTTTCAGGAGTGAGACAAAAGCACCTTGAGTTGTCCTAGTTAATGTTAAAGACACTGTCTTGTCGTGCACATGCAGAATATAGTCGCTTTTCTGTGGCGTTGCTCAACCTCTAGTTCCTCAGCATCCTTTCTGGTTTTTCCATGGTTTCCATTCTTTCTGTCTCCCTTTCATAACTCTCCCTTCTTTTGTCATCTTTGTATCTGTTTACATCCAATGCTTTCCTCCTTCCTTTAAGTCTGTTTTCCACCATTTACCAACATCCTGGCCGGGATTCTCAGTTTCTGAGACTAAGGGCTGGATTTACCATTTTTGAGAAGTGTTGACGCCAGCGGAATATTATGACAAAGAAATCGGCACCTATCCAGCAATTTGTAATGGGCTAGCACCGGAGCCATGTGCAACACAATCAATTACAGGAGAAATGGTGCCGGATTCATCGGGTCTGTGATTGGCACTCATGAAGCTCACACACCGCGCAGCCGCACTTAAACGGTCCTTCGCCCACACACACCATCCCAGCCAACAAAATGGCTGGAAGGAGATCAGCGCCACGGTTCAGGGACGCTGAGATGGAGACCCTCCGGGCTGACGTGGAGGAGAGAAGGATGACCCTATATCCCGGCACGGGAGGAAAGCCGCCAGGCACCGCCGTCCGCCATATCTGGGCACAAGTGGGAGAGGTGGTCAGCGCCGTTGGCAATGTCGCCCGACTGGCATGCAGTGCCGGAAGAAACTCCGTGACTTTCTCAGGGTGGCCAGGGTGAGTCGACTGCTCCGTGCCCCTGACACTGACCCCACACACCTATAACCCTGCCCCTCCGCGCCCCCCCCCCCACCCAATCCGGGGAACAGCTGAATCTCCACCCTGCCCCACATGCCAGCACCCCCACACACTACTCACCATCACACCACCCCCTCAACAACCACCGACCCCCCCCCCCCCCCCCCACCACCCCGGCTTCTGCCTAATCATATATGTTGTCTTGTGTCTTGCAGGACCTGCTGGAGATGGGGTCGGCCATCCGGTGTCCCCCACCCCCAGCCAGTGTCAGAGCCAGTGCCCCTCAGACATCTGAGCACTGATAGGGAGAGAAGCCCAAAGACCAGCCCTCCACCCAACACCCCAGAGCTCGGGTCGGAGGATGACACTGGCTTTCTCTCAAAGCTGTCTCCTACACCTTCCACCATCCCTGAGACTATCTGGGGGCCCGGGCTCCGCAGCGAGTTCTGGCGGCTGGCCCCCTGCATCACCACCACCCCCCCCCAAACCCCGCTGGCTGACGAGTAGAGGCATCCTCCCTGCAACCACCATGGGAATTGCTGGGTCACTCCCCCGAAGAAGGCTGCATGTGTGTGACCCGGTTACACCTACTGATCCCCCGTCAGAGCCCCGCACCAGAGACTCCCACCAGAGACACCCACCAGAGATCACCCCATGTCAGAGAACCCCGTAACAGGGAACTGTAGCCATCTGAGATCGCCACCTGCAAAGGGCCATGGGAATTATGGCCAACCCAGGACTCAGGCAGATACAGAGCTTGTGTAAATTTGCAACCCAGATAGCTAGACCTGATCGAAACCCCTGCTCATGTGCATTCTAATGGCCCATTCCCCCAGAACAATAGGACTGCACTCAAGAAACCGATACAGACACAGACTGATCGGCGCCACTCCCTTTACTCAGAGAGCCGAACTGCCAAGGTCAATGACTGCTAAGGATCTGCCCAGCCACCAATACACCCGCCCCTTTATTGGCCAAAATCGAAGGCAGTGATCGAAGCCTGTCGAATTATTGGGTCCAAGATTAAGGACCGCCCCAAAGAGCGCAAAATGCCAGAGGGATAAAAGGAGACACAGCCATGTGTTCTGCCTCTTTTGGACCCAGCCTGTGCCAGCCTCTTTTGGATCCGGTCTGGGCCAGCCCAACTGCAACATAACGACCAGACAGCCAAGTTCAAGACCAACGATCGCTACCTGACGGATGAGCCCAGCAGAGACAGAGCCACTTCTTCAAACCAGCCACATGAGATCAAGATAAAGGCCTTATCCATTTGCACAGTGCCGGTCGCCTGAAGTTAAGTATAGGTTATTGTAGTTGATAGGTGTAGTTTAACTTGTCGTATATTGTGCTTGCATGTCGAAGTAACCCTTGTGTATAAATAAACCATCTTTGAACTTGAACTGACTAACTGGTTGTGTGGTCATTTGACCGATATACAGGAAAGCCTTGTGGTTCAGTAAGAGAAACAGAAACACCCACAGTATTGGCGACGCTGTTGGGACATAACATCATATCATAAAAAGAGCCTCAGTATCATATTGGCGACTCTAGAGAGCAACATTATTGGTGACGCTGGTGGGATAGTATTCCATTAAATTGGCAACAGAACCCACCCACATCAGAGAACACCCCATAGCAGAGAACATCCCCCATAGCAGAGAACCCCCATAACAGGGAGCCACCCAAACAGGGAACCCGCGCATTGCATAGAACCCCCCCCCCATAACAGAGAATACCTCATACCAGTGAACCCCCCATAACAGAGAACCCCCCCGTAACAGAGAATCCCCCATAGCAGAGAACCACCCCATAACAGAGAATCCCCCACATAACAGAGAATCCCCCATAGCAGAGACCCCCCCATAACAATAACAGAGAATCCCCCATAGCAGAGAACCCACCATAACAGTGAGCCCCCCCATAACAATAACAATAACAGAGAATCCCCATAACAGAGAACACCTCCATAACAGAGAATCCCCACAAAATAGAGAATCCCCAAGTAACAGAGAATCCGCATATAACTGGGACCCCCCCCCCCAAAAGCAGAGAACCACTCCCCCCCAATAACAGGGAACCCCCTTGACAGAGACCCCCCATAACTGGGAACCCCCATAATGGAAAACCCCCTCCAAATTCCAGAACCCCCAATAGAATAGAATCCTGCATTGCAGAGAAGTGACCCCCCCCCCCCACCCTCTCACTCCGCTGCCATACCAGAGAATCTCTGTCTGGAGGCTAAAGAGCAGTCCAGGCAGAAACAGTGAAAAAAATCACTGCCTTTTCACTTACCTGTGCCTTACACCTGCCACCTCAGACAGATGCCTAGGAAACAGCAGCTGTAAGTTAATAAAAAGCCAAATTCACATCACAAGGTTTGAAACCCCCTCGGATTCTTTGATCTGCAAGGCTTCTATTCACTTCAAAGATAAATAACTTTTAGTAGCCTGTAATTGACAGCTTCCAGAAATCCAGATGTCTCCCTTCACGCTTGAATGCATCTTAAGTAGCCGAACCACAACTTTGATAAACATCTAGGATGTCTTTTTCTCAGCAGATTTTGATATGGTGACAACCTAACAATCAAAATTAAATGCTTATAAAATGCTATTGGTGGGAGGGTTCTCTGTTATGGGGGAGATTCGCTGCTCTGGGAGGTTCTCTGATATTGCGGGTTCCCTGTTATGGGGGGAGGTTCTCTGTTATGGGAAGGTTCTCTACTTTGGGGGGGGGTCCTTGCTTTCAAGGTTCTCTGCAATGGGTGGGTCTCTGATATGGTGCGGGTCTCTGGTGGGGAGGCTGTGCGTCTCTGGTATGGGAGCTGTGAGTGGGGTCTCTGGTGGGGGTGGCTGGGGGAGGGGGTGGGCAGGATTTGCATTGTGGGTGCGGAGGGGTCTTCTGGTGAACCTTGGGGGCAACTAACTTAAATACTTAACGCCCTGACCAACTGTGAGATCCACCATATCAGGGCCATGCTGGCAAATACTTGCCCCAATCCATGCCAAAGTGACTCCTGCCCCAGAGAGCCAGAGCATCATGGAGCTGTGGAGAAGCCAGCGCCCAACCCGTTAATAGGATGCAAGTGGGTCATTTTGACCCATTTGCATCCTTCTGCTGGTGCGGGGCATCATCCTTGATGCCGTTGCCAGCTGGGGACCGGAGCTTCGCAAATCCCGTTTTTTCCCCCATATGGGATTCTCTGCTGCACCGGGAACGCCACTGCCGGTGGTGGGCAGTGGAGAATCCAACCCCAAATCTCCATCACCAACACTGACTTCTTCCCCCTGAGGCCCCCCCCAACCTGATACACACGGCATTACAATTCCCATCCAAACTCGCAGTGCAGTAACATGAGCTTTCATTTGTCGACCTCAGCATGACTAGTCTCCTTATGACACTGGTGGCTATCCTCCTTGGTGCACCTCACCTTCTACCACCCATCCATCTAAATCATCATCATGTACCACAAGGTCCAGCAACAAGGGAGATAAGTGCGACATTCAAATGCAGAATCAATCTTGAAAGTAGCAACCTACAACTAATGATGAAAATACTGGAAAATGAGCTTCATTTTTAAAGGAGCATCCAACCTTAAACTTCACCTAACTTCATTATTTTTCCCACCAAATGGTGTTTTAGAATTTTGATCAGGTCCTGACCATTCCAGCATTTGATTGCGAATTCAAATCTTATCGGAATGGATCTTTGTTGTGGTTGCATAAATCATGATAGTGTTAGTTTTCTTCCCAGCGCATCCATGCATCCATTTAGGACTTGAGACTGGAACAAACAAACCACAATACAAAGAGGTGCAGGTTAGGTGGGGTTACAGGGATAGGGCAGGGGTGGACCTAAGTAGAGTGCTCTTTCAGAGGGCCGGTGCACACTCGCTGGACTGAATGGCCTCCTTCTGTACTGTCGGGATTCGATGGATTCGATGGAAACCTTGCTCTCAGCCGCAGCAGCAGAGCTGAAGGAACAGGTAGGCCAGGACTCAAACTAATTACCATCTGGTTAGGAGACAGAGACTCCCACTACCTGTGTTCCTGAGATACCAACAGATGTGCCCACTGAAGAGAAGCTGAACTTCACCAACTAATTAAATTCTACTGACTGAAAATATTCCCAAACATCAGCAGAAGGTAGTAAATTTGACATTAAAATGCCCCAAAGACACACTTTACATTCCAAAATAAATATGGTAGTATATCCACAGCAATCTTTCTTTCTTCTTGGTAACTTGGCCATGCTCATTTTATTCCTTACTCTTCCAAAACAAGTCAAGTGGCACTTCACAAGTTACGGACACTGCTGTAAACCCTCAAATTATACATTGCCTTGAAGATTCTGCCCTAATCTCTGCTCACCAAGTAGCTTTTTGAGGCCTTGATGCCAGTTAGGGCTTCATTTCATTCCCACGGCATGGTCTTGGTAGCAGACCCTGAAACAGATGTTGTCACCACATGGAGGAATGCGGACAGCCAATCATAGTCATGCAGCGGGCAGTCAGCTGGCATCACAGAGGTGCAGGGCCCAGCCACTGCTGGAAATAAGGCACCAATATTGATGTCACCAGACTGAAAGGCAGGTGCTGGAACATGTTGCAATGCCGCCTTGGATCTTTGCAGCAACAATGTTGAAGACCCCTTTGGCTGCGTTCTGGATCCCTCTCTCCTGTGAGTGCCGTGCATAGCTCTCAACTCCAGAGGGTCAAAGTAGGATTCAAGGAGCGAACTGAGAGGCTGCTGCCAATATGCTGGCGGGAAGGAATAGATAGAGCTCTACTTTTTCACAACGCCTCAATGCTCGGGAAAGGCAGGAGCTACTCTTCCCAAAGGACAGCTGGCAGAGACACGCCTGCCTGACCAAAAAAGACTCAATGGAGGTATCAGTGGAAGTTAGCAGTCGATCTTGGGTGCAGTACTGCAATGACCTCCTCCAGTCCATCTGGGTGTGCCCTACTTAAGGCTCAACATTTTGGGGCTTGAATGAGGCAATGCGGGATGGATCACCACACTGTGGGGGAAGGGGTGGGGGGTGGTGCAGCTGGGTGTGGGTAGTGGCAAATCATAGAATCATAGAATTTACAGTGCAGAATGCCAGCAATAGTGCCCAAGGGTACATGGCCGCATCAAGACAACAGCCAACTATCTTTCCTCACCCTCACTATGTCTCATGAGAGTAGAGAGAATGGAAGAGACACTTGAGAGTCCCCCATCATTGGTCAGGTCGAGGGATGTCAGTAGCGGTTAGTCTATGTCTGTGTGGAGAATCACAGTATTCCTCCAGGAGAAATGGGTCCATAGCACCAAGCAGAGTCAAGATCAGTGGTGGAGTGTCCGACATGAGAACACCGATGCCTGCACGGGAGATGCCCTTGAACTGATTGTAGTGCCTAGTGTCCTGCTATCTCAGATGGTGAAACTGAAGTTGTGAGCCAAGAGAGTGAAGAGGCATCGGCCTCTGGCAGGCAAGGATGGGAGGTGATGTGACGCCCCGACCACTAAATGTTTGGGTTCTCTGGTGCTGGTTTCCAAACTCCAGGTTTCCACACTCCAGAAGTCAAGGTTGAACTCCTCATTTACCTGATCTGATTGATAAGTGAGGTCCAAATGCTCAGTCAGCAACTGATGCAGATCATTCATTTTAATCTGATTGGGTAGTTCTACTACATTTCCTTGCTGGAGTTATTGTTAATTGGTGTTAAACAAGCAGTCCGAGCTGTACGGCTAGAAAGTTAATGTTAAAACATCTCAAAAGGCTAAAAGCATAGATGTGGCCCATTAATGAGTCAATTGCTGCCTCACCAACAGTTTCTGTGCTCCTGGCTAAAATCTATTGGGCTGAATTCCCCGATTCTGCGACTATGTCCGCAGGATCCGTACGTCGGCGGCGCCCCCGCACCGATCCTCCACCCGGTGTAGGGTTGGCAGCCGCACCGCGTAAAGCCCCCGGCTTTACCCATGGATACGGCCGCAGAATGGCCGGGTAGAAGACTCCGGCTGAGCAGGGGGACAAGGCAACATATCTGCCAGATCATGGCATACCTGGCACCGCAGGGGAATGAGGGGGCATCGCTCCTGGTGGCCGTCAAGACACCGCAACCCGACCACACACCGCCTGTAACTAATCCGTGAAACATACCTGCCGCAGTACGGGGTGCAGGCCCTGGGTTGGCAGTAACAACAGGTATGGTCCTTGGGATAGAGGATGATAACAACCCGCTCTGCGATGAATTCTGGTGCTCCACATCGTTCGACAATGTCTGATTCCAGCCCATGGTTAACTTTCCACCATCCACCTGGGTGATCCTTGCATGCGAGCTGGCCATTCCATCACATGGTGTCATGAAATCCCTGGGGTGGCAGAGGTGGAGATGTTGGGGGGTGTTGGGATGGGGGTGGGGCACCAGAGCGAAGTGCGCTGGATTAACTGCAGTCCCTGAGCCAAGCCCACCCAAAATGTAGGCCTACCGCCTCCCCCCCCCCCCCACCCAACTGTGCCCCCTCTGCGGCAGCCCAGATCATCCCTCACACCCTTCTGACAGAGCACCGAGGCAGGTGTAACATTATGCACAGGTATTTAATGTGAAAACATAGAAACAGATACATGCCCAAGCCTCTATCACTAAACTGTGCCCTGCACCAGTGCCAACTTAACTGGTGTCTACTTTCCTGGCCTTACAGGCCATAACATTACATCTAGGTGGTTCCGCAGATGGCACATCAGGAGTGGGGGCGGGTGCTGTGGTTCCAGCCCTGTGGCCTGGCTTCCCGGGGGTGCGATCGGAGCTAGCCCCTGAGGCTTTCCTGCCACCTGGCACTGCCAGTCCTGGAGGCCCGCTACCATTATGACCAGGGTCTGAATGCTAGCGACCATGGAGCACAGGAAGTGGATCACCTTCTTCTGGGACTGCGCCACAACACTCATTGACTGTGCCACCTTCTGGGTCTGTACCACATCAGTCTGTGACTGTGCCATCTTCCTCTGGGATTGGGCCACCTCCCTCTGTGTCTGTGCCACATCGGCCAGTGCCTTGGCAATGCTGCCGATGCTCTCAACCATGGCCCGCTGCTGACACCATCTCCTATAGATCCAAGCACAATACCTGTCTGGACAACAGCTGGTTCCTGGGATCGAGCAGCCCTCCAGCTGTCTGCTCTCTCGGGGGGCCCTACCTCCACCTGATGTGCTGCAGCATGTGTGGCGTGCACACCTGAAGGTGACCCAGGAGCCTCTTCATTAAAATGCCCCACCGAGGTGATAGTATATGCTTTGGAGGAATGTGCAGGTGAATGCAATGCTGAGATGTCGGTGTCGTCCCAGGACTGGTCCTCCGGGGTGTGCTGGGTTTGTGGCAAGGGGTGATGTACCCAAGAGGGGCCGGCCTGATCTGATGGTGATCCTGCAAGAGAAAAGTCAAGACACATGGTGAGATCTTGGGAAGCAGTGGTCTGGGGGAAGAGAAGTGACTCACTTGCTATTGGGCCCTCATTTTGCATTGGGGTTCACTTTGTTGGCACATGCCAACCCCCACCTCAAAGATAGCCCTCTCCTGCACCTCCCCGGTTAACTCCATCGCCCTCTGCTCTGTGGGGTGAGAGCCTGGAGGTCCAAGATTAGAAGATCAGTCTTCTCCCAACCTTTCTGTTATGGTGCAGACTCGATGGGCCGAATGGCCTCCTTCTGCACTGCATGTTCTATGTTCTATGGATGCAGGTAGATGGGTTTGGATTTGTCTTCTCCAGGAGGGTAGGAGTGTGATGTGAGTAGTGAGGGGCAGGAGTGATGCCAGCGGAACAGAGGTGGTGAATCACCCGTGCTGCCCTAAAGAGGTCGTTCAACGTCTTGCGGCACTGTGTGCCAGACTGCCTGGTGAAGCTCACAGCGGGGAACGCCTGTGCCACACACACCCAAGCCCAGCTAAGGATAGCAGGTTGGAACCTCCTGCCCACCTTGGGGAAGAAGGGGTCCCGTCTCTCTTCCATTGCATCCAACATTTGGCCAAGCTCCGTATCTGCAAATCAGGGGGCAGCTCTTCTCTGGGTCATCTTCTTGGCTGGAATGAGAGTGTGTGGGGAGAGTCAAGCTCACCAGTGCCAATTCCGATCCCAGCGAATCTGATGCCGGCGGGAATGAGAATTGCTCTAGATTCACACAGGCAGAGTGCTAGTCCATTAGCAATTGCTTCACAGCTCCAGGGTCCCAGGTTCGATTCCCGGCTGGGTCACTGTCTGTGCGGAGTCTGCACGTTCTCCCCGTGTGTGCGTGGGTTTCCTCCGGGTGCTCCGGTTTCCTCCCACAGTCCAAAGATGTGCAGGTTAGGTGGATTGGCCATGCTAAATTGCCCTTAGTGTCCAAAATTGTCCTTAGTGTTGGTTGAGTGGGGTTACTGGGTTATGGGGATAGGGTGGTGTGGGCTTGGGTGGGGTGCTCTTTCCAAGAGCCGGTGCAGACTCGATGGGCCGAATGGCCTCCTTCTGCACTGTAAATTCTATGTCGAAAAAAAGTGCCCCCAATGGAAACGCAAACTGCACACAATTCAGTCCCGGTGTCACCACTTAGTCTCCCAAATGGAGACTTTCACCCAATGTCTGCAAAAAGAGCCTGAGAATTTTTTCCCTGGCTAAATGTTGTAGTCGAGATTTTATTTCACAATGTTTTCAATTACCCCATCTAAAACAATTTCATAATTATCATTGCAAGCATTTGGTAGTCTTGTTTTAATTCATTAGCAATGATCAAGCTACATGCGTATAATTTTCATATTTGGACCAAAATGTTACAGGAGCATATAAGATAAGGTCACAAGCAGGATAATTATAGCTAATAAGTGGCATAACTAATTACTGAAAGTAAAATAATTAGCATTTGTTTTTATAATCCAAATAATAGACAATGGAGATGGTTATGGAAATGAAATAAAAGAAAAATTGATGCTAAAAGTGTGAACGATTGATGCATTCGGAAATTTTGTCCTGTGCAAGCTAATGGCAGGTTAGATAGTCCTGAAATTTATAGGGTTCAAATTTATTCACATATGCAAACACTAATAAGGGCGAGGGGGTGGGTGGGAGTTGCTTTTCTAGAGTGCCTTAACGTTGAACAAAATTGCAAGCTGTTTGCAAAGCAATGTCGAATTGACAAAAATCCTTTACCATCCTGTTGCTTTGCTCCTGCACTTAGAAGTACATGGGCTGAATTCTCAGATTCTGCGGCTATGTCCGCATATTCTGTCTGGTCGTACGACCAAAACGTCAGCGCCGCTCCCGCGCCAATGCTCTGCCCGGTGGGGGGGGGGGGGCGAGCAGCCACGCCACGTAAAGCCCCGTCTTTACCTGCGGATACGGACACAAAATGGCCGGGTCTGTGTCCCCGCATGCGGCGTCCGCGCTGAATAACTTGGCGCAGGCCGCGCGCGGACCGGGCCTGCCAAAAACTGCCCCCTTTTACCCCCCCTCGCCACCCCCGGACCACCCCCCACCAGTCCCCCCCCCCCCCCCCCAGCCCCCGCCGAAGCCCCCCCCAACCAGCGGAATGACTCCTCCCCAACTGTGGCACAGTCTGCAGCCGCAGACATGTGCTCCACATGTGCTCCACGCTGTCGGGGACTCGGCCCATCGGGGGGGGGGCAGAGCATTGAGGTGACGTCCTGAGGCCGTCCCAATGGCGTGTGGCGTACTCCTCTAGTACTCCGTTTTTGAGGGTGCGAAGCACTGGAAAAACGGTGCTGCCTCGATTCCGGTGTAAAAATGGATTCTCCGGCCTATCGCTGAACGCGATGTCAGCGTCAGCGATTGGAGAATCCCGCCCCATACATTTCATCTGCCAGGATCCGGTGAGGAAGAAAAATAAACAGAGAAAGCTGTTAGACCTCTGCAGGTCAGACAGCATCTATGTGGAGACAAACCGAGTTAACACTTCCGGTTGATGACCGTTCATCAGGATGATTTGAAACAGTGGGCGGGATCTTCTGGCTATTCAGGCTGGCAGAATCTTGCGGTCCCATCAACATTGCACCCCCACCATAGAGTTTACAGCAGTGAGGGGAAACATCATTGACAGCGGCTGAACCAGAAAATCCCACCGTCGATCATCGACGAACCACCCACCGCTGCTGCAGAACGCACAGGTAGAGGGGAAGGAAAATTCCACCCATCAACTCTGTTTCTCACTCCATGGATGCTGCCTGACCTGCTGAGGATTTTACAGCCTTTCTGTTTTCCTTTCAAATCTCCAGAATTGGCGGTAGTTTTGTTTTTTATACCAGGTGCAAGAAAGCCAGATTTGGGTAGAAGGTGGGGCTGAAATGAATCTGAGCTGAGTGGGATGGATGGCAGGAAGGACCCAACAGAACAGGGGCATAAATCATCAGTCGCAACGCCTCAATAGGACAGGTAATGTAATTCCAACAGGAAATTGAGTCCATACGGTCAGATCAGTGGGGCATGAAATAGCACGATCTCAGGGAGAAGAGCATTGTTCAGCTTATGGGCTTAGAGGAGTGATACTGTGAACAGGGGGATGGATAGTAAACAAAGCTGTGATAATGACTGAAAAATAGGTTGGAATTTCCTTCCAAAAATATGATTGTCTATGGTAAATATTAAACAGTGCTGAAGTCAGATTGGTCAGTGGGAACTAAATGAGTGCCTTTTGCTTGGTTCAACTCTTCTCTGTGTCGTCAAGGCCGGAGCATCCAGCAATGGTTTTTCTTTCCACCCTTCAAGATTACTAACAAAATTCTTCAAAGAGCCAAAGAAGAGGAATGCAGGACTTGAAATGTTAACTCTGCTTCTTTCTTCACAGACGCTGCCAGACATGCTGAGCTTTTACAGCATTGTCTGTTTTGTATTTCAGACTTCCAACAACCACAGTATTTTGTTTTTCCTCAGGATCTACCTTTGATCTCCTACACTTCCTCATCTATAAGCAGTCCCTTGGCAACATCACCAACTGGCATGGAGTTTGTTTCTATGTGTATGCTGGGGACAGCTTCCATCCACTCTCTTGAACCCTCCATTGTCTCTGTGCTGTCAGACATCCAGTTTTGGATGAGCCACACATTCCTCCAATTAAACATTGGGAGGACCCCAGCTGTCGTCTTCAACTCCCAGTACAAAACTCATACCCTCACCACCGATTCCATCCCTTTTCCCCAAACGCTTGAACACCCAGATGTCGCTGGCTGTGAGCACCTCAGGGGTCCCAACATGAGCAACAGCAGCTGAGGCCATTGAGGAAGCTCCTTGTAGGAGTAGTAAAGTTTGCAGTCCTTTTAGAGTAAGGTACAATTGGCATTTCGGTGAGAAATATAATTATTGTCTTTGACATTAAAGTAATCTTGATCGCATTTGGGGACTTTTATTTGGAGTATCTTTGCATGGCAGTTTCTGAGTTGGTATTTGTGGTATTAGAGGTATTACGGTACCTGACAGGCTGTAGCACCATTGGTGGAAACTGTAGCTTTCTATTGGTTTGGATCTATGGTAGCTCCGCCCTGCTGGGCGGGGTATAAGAGCCTGTGCCATCCCAGCAGCCTTCATTCTGTATCTGAGCTGCTGGGGGAAACATTTAGCTTATTAAAGCCTTCAGTTGGACTACAGCCTCGCTTTAGTGGTCATTGATCGTGCATCAGTATTATCATTCATGAAGATTTAAGGGAGTGAAGAAGAGAATAACAAGGTTTATTAATGCAGAAATGTTTTGTGTGAAGCTTCAGGGCAGTAAAATGAACAGATTATGCCCCATCAACTGATCCCTAATCACGCTGGCCAGATTTTGGTGGCCTTTTTCTCCCTTACCCTCAGGCAATTCTTTCTCATCAGATGACCATTCCTCCTGTTGCTCTGCCTCTTTCATCTGCAATCCTCTCTTTTTTGCCCCATTGTGCAGCATGCAGGCAGACACCTGAACCTTTGCTTCAATAGTGCAATAGTTCCTGGAGGTCCCGTGACTATGATTGCATTTGAGTTGTTCAGCATGTCAGGGTTGCGGTTGGGTATAGTCAGCCACCTATTCAGCGAATAGCATTTATTTTGCAAGCTGCAATCTTGCTTAGTTCTGGATAGTGGACTAGTGGAATAAATGTGGGACTGAAACATCTTGGCAGCTGCCTATGTTACTGGCCCAGTTGTGCATGTTCCTTCTGCAATGATCACATACCAGCTGGACATTAGTTGAGTGATAGCCCTTTCTGTTGATAAAAGCTTCTGGTTGGTCCTCTAGTGCCCTGATGTTTGGTTGAGTGCTGTCTATAACTCCTTGTACACAAGGGAAGCCAGCCACTGTTGCAAATCTTAGAGTGCTTTCAGTGTTGGTACCCATAAGAAAGGTAATATTGGTCAGCTCTAGAAAAGACAGCATGGAAGCCTGCTCAATCCAACTATGCCTTGCAGACTGTGAGATGCCTGATGGAAATTAATTTATGGTAGTGGCCATTTTGACAGCTTTTGGTGAAGTATGACTACCAGCAATCCAGTTGCCAAAGACAAGGTAGGTTAACAATAGCCTGCCTGGTGATGCACAACTTTCTTCGACAATAAGACCAGAAGAAAAAGGAACAGGAGAAGGCCCTTCGGCCCCTTGAGCTTGTCCACCATTCAATAGGATCATGGCTGATCTGACATTTCTCACGTCCACTTTCATGTCCTTTTCCCGTAACCCTTGATTCCCTTACTGATCAAGGATCTATCTATCTTAGCCTTAAATATACACAATGCAGTGGCTCCTCCATTCCCTGCTGCCAGTAACGGGTTTCCCAGTCGCGTGAAGAACGGAACGTGGGAAAAAAATGGGATCGATGCCGGATGCCAATCCCGTTCCGGTGCCCCGTCCCCTGTGGCAGCAAGCTACGCGTCCTGCACTGGTGGGAGGATGTCAATGGGTCATTTGCATCTGATTAATGGGCTGGAAACCTGATTCTCCATCCCCCTGTGATCCCTCTCAGCCTGGATTCAGGCGGGCGTGAATTGGTGCAAGTATTTACAAGCGTGGCCCTGACCGTGTGGACCCCGTGGTGGGTCAAGGAGGTCAGTGCATAACAGAGGTGCCCCTCCAAAGTCCATCGGAAGGCCACTCTTCCCCCCACAATGCAAACCCTGCCTCCCTGCACTCCAAACCAAACCCCCCCCCAAATTAGGCCCCAGTCAGCAAGAGGTATTATTGTGTGCATCATGCAAGTTTGATCATCAAGGGCAACAAGTACAAGAGCCTGTCTGGAAAAAAGTTAATGAAAGATAGAAACACAATCCTGAAGTAAGGAGAACTGGGGCAAAATTCTCCGGTATCGGCACGATGCCCGCCGACTGGCGCCCAAAACGGCGCAAATCAGTCGGCCATCGCGCCGCCCCAAAGGTGCGGAATGCTCCGCATCTTGGGGGGTCGAGCCCCAACCTTAAGGGACTAGGCCCGCGCCGGACTAATTTCCGCCCCACCAGCTGGCGGAAAAGGCCTTTGGTGCCCCGCCAGCTGGCGCGGAAATGATATCTCCGGGCGGCGCATGCGCGGGAGCGTCAGCGGCCGCTGACGACCTTCCCGCGCATGCGCAGTGGAGGGAGTCTCTTCCGCCTCCGCCATGGTGGAGACCGTGGCGAAGGCGGAAGGAAAAGAGTGCCCCCACGGCACAGGCCCGCCCGCGGATCGGTGGGTCCTGATCGCGGGCCAGGCCACCGTGGGGGCACCCCCCGGGGCCAGATCGCCCCGCGCCCCCCCCAGGACCCCGGAGCCCGCCCGCGCTGCCTTGTCCCGCCAGTAAGGTAGGTGGTTTAATCTACGCCGCGGGACAGGCATTTTAGCAGCGGGACTTCGGCCCATCCGGGCCGGAGAATCGCCGTGGGGGGCCCGCCAACTGGCGCGGCGCGATTCCCGCCCCCCGCCGATATCCGGTGCCAGAGAATTCGGCAACTGGCGGGGGCGGGATTCACGCCAGCCCCCGGCGATTCTCCGACCCGACGGGGAGTCGGAGAATCTCGCCCCTGATGTATTTTGGTGAGAACGCGGAACAGACCAGTAGAGTCTAGAGAGACTCGAAGAGACTGGCAAGAAACAAAGGTGTGAATTCCTCCCTCATCATTGATGTGAACACGTCAATGGTAAAGGCCATACTGGGATGCTGTTATTATGTTGCTGTTACCTAGGTAATTGGAAATACAATCAACAGAAAAATAAACCCATGCCAGGTACAAGCTTAGATTAAAAAAAACAATGGGCTGGATTCTCTGTTCCTAAGACACCGGGGCAGGATTTGTGGACTTTCATGACAGCAAAACTGCCGCCAAATCTGGACTGATTCAACGACTGTGGGGGAGCTAGCAGAGGCACCACGTGGAACACACGTGGAACGCAATCGATTCCAATGAAAAACAGTGAGGAATTCGCCGAGAACGTGATTGACACTTGGGAAGCTGACAAGCTGCAGCCGCAAATAAACATTACAATCCCCCAACAGGATGGCACTGGTTGTGCTGGAGTGATTCGGCTGGGGCCAGAGGCCACCTGGGGGGGTGGCCTGGGAGAACACCTATACGACCCGTGGCCCTAAGTTCACAATGAGCTGTCAGCAGCATGTGCAGCTGCATGGCTGATTGCAGGCTGTGGCAATGGTGTTCCGTGCCCGTCCACCGGACCACAAGGCCCATCTCATGGCCACCCCCTGATACTCTCCCCGTCCCTGACAGAACCCCCCGCCCCCCCGCTGCCAGCAGCATAACTGTCAGCAAACAATGGTAATGTTCGATATTTTCCGGACCACCTCTCTCTCCCTCAGCAGCCACGACTCCGGTTTCATGAGTTTTAAAAGCACAAGTGAACCGCACCGTCGGGAACTCAGCCCATTGGAGGAGGAGAACCACAGAGGCCCTGGAGAATGCCGGGTCAGGCCTGATAATGATGTGCATACGGTGTTTACTGTATGTGTGTTCCGGACCGGATTGACACCGCTGTCGAGGGTAACGGAGAATTGAGATTTGCCGTTAAATCGGCGCCCGTCACGAATTTGCCGTCGGAACCTGTTCTCCGCCCAATCGCGTTTCAGATTTCGGCGTCAGCCAATGGAGAATCCCGTCCAATACGTTTGTTGAAGAACTTGGGTAATGCAGGCTTTATTGCAAATAACATAATCTTAAATATAGCCTATCCTCGTTGAAACATTATCCATTATGTCAAGCAAAGAACTAATGATGCCGTACCCTTCATTCTTGTAGAATTGCACAGAGTTTCAAAGGATGAGATCCTTCCATCTACCACCCTTTTGTATTTATAAGAAATTATTCACACCGGCAGAACAAATCAACATCAGTCAGGTATTTTAAAAATGTGCAATGGTTTTAGTTTTTGGGAACGTTCCACTCGGTGCGGCATTATAAATGGACATTTCAGAACGGTTTATATCAGGTCGGTTAGGTGGTCATGGCTGCTCATGCAGAGATGCTGAGGCTCTCTACAGTTTGAAGGAAGTCCCCAAAAGATGCCTGTACAACAAAACAGACCACCAGGTTCTTCATTGCCGTTGAGACAGGGAAGTCCGACTCCAGCACCTCCCAGGTAACAAGGAGAGACACTTTGTAGGAGTGCGTGTAAGCACAGGCTGCCGTCCCACTTCAAGCACTGATGAGTAATAATAATAATCGCTTATTGTCACAAGTAGGCTTCAATGAAGTTACTGTGAAAAGCCCCTAGTCACCACATTCCGGCGCCTGTTCGGGGAGGCCAATACGGGAACTGAACCCGCGCTGCTGGTATTGTTCTGCATTACAAGCCAGCTGTTTAGCCCACTGTGCTAAACCAGCCCCTTACACTGTGATTTCACTTTTCACATTATGTATATCACCTTGGAGCACTTCTTTTTTTTTTAAATTTAGAATACCCAATTAATTTTATTTTCCAATTAAGGGGCAATTTAGCGTGGCCAATCCAGCTGCCCAGCACATCTTTTGGGGTTGTGGGGGCGAAACCCACGCAAACACAGGGAGAACCTGCAAACTCCACACGGACAGTGACCCAGAGCTGGGATCGAACCTGGGCCCTCGGTGCCATGAGGCAGCAGTTCTAACCACTGCGCCACCATGTTGCCCCCTTGGAGCACTTCTTGAATATATTTTCTTGCACTTGTATATGACTCGGTGTGTTTGTACACGAGAGAGTTCCAAAAGAATAGTAACATTATGAAAGGAATTCTTACCAACAATGAGGGTGGCTTGCTGGGGTCAATCTCAACATGTCAACAGGAGGATCAAGGTTATCGTTTGTGATGCTCTGAAGGGCTATTTCTTTCTCTGGTGTATCACACAAGAATCCAGAGGTCAAACCGTCAAGCACTGAGATTCTCCTTGTATCTTTCATTGCCCACACAAGCTTTACTTTAAGGGAACCTCACTGATCAGACTCCACAAACAGACGCTGGGCAGCAGATACATCCCAAGCATGAGTGCTGGGTGCAAGTCTTTCATCCGTATTGCTGTGTTACACATTGGCCTATGGTGTCAACGTTGAAGCTCAAGAGGCCATGTAGCCTCCTAGTAATATTGGTCGTCTGCTTTCCCCATTATTTTGGCTGCATTTGCCTTCCAGGTTTTGCAAGATATGCTTTGTGTGGGAAGTAAAAGCATATTAATGCCAGGAATGCTGCATGTGGCACGCACATCAGAAACTGGGTTGGAATGGATGGTGTGCAATTCCTTTCAAAGAGCTGCTGCTGCACAGTTATGGCTTCTTCATGCGCTTATCTGCATATTTGCTATGACATGCAATACAATTAGCATGTATCCGGGTTTTATGTCTGCTGTTGTGTCACCTACGGCACTATGGCCATAGTTTGATTATGGACAATGCCTCACTGCACCAGGGACCTGGCTTCAATTCCGGCCTTGAGTGACTGTCTGTATGCAGTTTGGATCCAGTCAGATTCATATGACTGAAACCATCACCATCATAACCATGAATCTCATCATATTGCAAACGCACATGATAATAAGGCCTCCCACGGTCTGCGAGGGTTTCCTCCCGGTGCTCTGTTTTCCTCCCACAGTCCAAAGATGTGCAGGTTAGGTGGATTAGCCATGATCAATGCAGAGGTTACGGCAAGAGGGCAGGAAATGGGCTGAGGAGAGTGCTATTTTGGAGGATTGGTGCAGACTCGATGGGCCAAATGCCCTCCTTCTGCACAGTAGCGATTTTATGCTTCCAGGAATTTGGAAGCATGAGGCCCTCATTTACAGACACTGGTGTACATGTGAGGGGGCCATAAGAGTTTCCAAAACCCACTCCCAAAAACATGCTTTAAAATCTGCTTTCACAACAATGCTTTCCATTAGCGTTTTGCATTCTGAAATCCAATCCAGGTTTTCTAAATGACTCTTTGAAACAAAGCTTTCACTCCACTATTAATGGCAAATCCAGGTTTGACACCACCCCTTTAGGATTTATTTGTCTTGACAGTTGTATAAACTGTTCACAATTGCTTTAACTCTCGATTCCCAGACTCTATTAAAATGGCATCAAACTTTTGATTTGCCTCTGAAGTCTGCTTTCCCACTTTAAGTCAGGTTACTGAAATTGTCTCTTTAACTCAGAAAATGTTGTTTACTCTCCCTTGAATTCTTCTGAACAATGCCTTGATCTCTGTTCTCTTAACTTCAATTGTCTTAAGACATTCTTTCTGTCCCAATTCCCTCGTTATCTGGAGAGTAACTGGTTCTTTGGGATGCCTGCCTCTTTGCAGCTCCCGTCCTATCCAGTCTTTCCTCTGGCAGAGTTGAGAGATGTTCACTCCATGGTGTCATACTTCAACTGCATATTTCCACTGAAAGCCTAAAAACGTTCTGCCTTACAAGGCCCCCACAGTTGCTAAGCAACACTGCTAATTCATTTATTCTTCACACCATAACCCTTTCTAAGCACAGAAGAATCACAGTTGGAACTTAACATATACAAACACCGTAGTCCAGCATGAAACCAACTATAGCTATTACCCTTCCAGGCACTGAAACATTAAATTAAACCCATTTACAACTGTACCTTATTTCTAAATGTTTACCAATACAAATGTAAATCCCTTAAAACCATCTGTTCCCTAACAAAATTGCCTTCACAGCCAATGGCAGAGCATATTGGGGAGGGGGGGGTTGTGTTGATGGGCTGTGACTCAAGTTGCTGCTGAAACTTGCTGCAGATGTCTGTCACCACATCATGGCTTAGTTTCAGTAGTCTTTGACGCTGGTTTTCCATCATATTGAGGTACGGTGGTTTTGGTCTGTACACTTTTCCCACAAGGTTGTCCTGCCTCTCCTCCTTGATGAATGTGCGGCAGTCACTTGTTCCTGACATTCTGTCCACGCTCTGCTCATGGTGACTGGTTTCCATGGCCTCTATGTACAAAGATATCATGCCCATTTTCTATGTTACTTCACACATAGTACGCTGTGCCCTTGTCAAGCACAAGGTACTTCCTTGTACCTGGGTGCACAAGTGAGTAGGGACAAAATTAATTGTCCTGAGAGACCAGGAGTTCAATCCTCCAACAGCTTTGGTTTAAGGTAAGATGGTTGGAATTGATTTTGTGCCACTTCTGGGGCGGGGAATAACATTTTTAGAGCAAATTTTGACACTTAAGGAGCAATTTAGCAAGGCCAATCCACCTAACCTGTACATCTTTGGACTGTGGGAGGAAACCAGGGCACCCAGAGGAAACCCACATAGACAAGGGGAGAATGTGCAAACTCCACACAGTCACCCAAGACCAGAATTGAACCTGGGTCCCTGGCACTGTCAGGCAGCAGTGCTGACCACTGTGCCCCCGCGTTGCCCTTGGGGAAGACCATTAAAACGTGATTTTCCTGGCAGCCTGGGGGGCCCCAACCTTTGGAATTATAAGAATTATAAAGAGTTTTACCCACCGAGCTGCACCGGACTCCAAGTCATTTGATGAGTTGGTTACACTACTGGTTGAATGCTATGATCCAAAGCCTCCCATTATAATGCAACGTTATAGGTTCAATACGGCTGTACGTTCTCCGGGTGAATCGGTAACTGACGTTTTGACCCGCCTTAGGTGGCTGGCGGAGCACTGCGTGTTTGGGCTATCTCTTTCGGAAATGTTGAGGGATCGGCTTGTTTGTGGAAGCTGCTGGTGGAGCCCATGTTAGACTTAAAACAGGTCATTGAGTTGTCACTATCTACTGAAATTGCAGAGAAAAGGGTACAGGAGCTTCAGGGGCCCATGGACTATGGGGTCCATAGTTTGACCCGCCCACTGTATCGGATTCCCACAGCATCACAGGGCAGTGCCAGAATAGCCAGATGATCCACCAAGGGGCAATTACGCAGTCGAGCCCAATACTCAGGAGCCACTACAGGCCTGCAGGATACCTCCACCGAGGATGAAGGGAGGACTGACCACATTTCCAGATGTGTGGACAGAGGTGGTCAGGGCCGCCAGGACTGGCGGAGAGAACATTGTCCTGGGCAGCTGATGAGGTCACCATGAGCCAGGGCCTTGCACGTAGCCCCACCAGAAGAAGACAATAATGATGCTGCTAAACTGCATCACGACCCCAAAGATGTCACTGATCCAGGTCACAATACAGTGGGACGGACATCATCCGGTGATGGGAATGGACACGGGAGCTGCCATCTCCCTCGTTGTCCAGCAGACCTTCTGCCGGCTGCATACAGGGAGAGTATCCATAAGATAGGGAGAGTATCAGGGTCACCACAACTTCATCCACCACTGGTGGGGATGGGGGAATCATGGACAGCGGGAGAGCATCCTCCGTTTTGATTGGCAACAGATTTTCCGGATGGGTACCGGAAACTTGTATGAAGTCCTGTGCAAGTACCCTTACATATTCCAGGAGGATCTGGGCAGAATAAAGGGGGCCAAGGCTCATATCTAAATGGACCCAGAGGCTCAACCCAGATATTTTAGGGCAAGGTTCCTTACACCTTCCCTG
Source organism: Scyliorhinus torazame (assembly GCF_047496885.1). Classification (NCBI taxonomy): domain Eukaryota; kingdom Metazoa; phylum Chordata; class Chondrichthyes; order Carcharhiniformes; family Scyliorhinidae; genus Scyliorhinus; species Scyliorhinus torazame. The sequence goes on from NC_092714.1 coordinate 230,278,638, forward strand.
CCAAAGTTGATGCAGAACAGCAGCACCTAAAGGATCTAGGAATCATACGCCCAGTACAGTGTGCAGAGTGGGCGGCACCCGTAGTGTCCGTTATGAAGCCGGACAAGTCTGTCCGACTCTGCGGAGATTACAAACTCACGGTAAAGGTAAAAATAAAGATCCTTTGTTGTCACAAGTAGGCTTACATTAACACTGCAATGAAGTAACTGTGAAAAGCCCCTAGTCACCACACTCCGGCACCTGTTCAGCTACACAGAGGGATAATTCAGAATTCTCAGCTGGTATGGGAATTGAACCCGCGCTGCTGGCCTTGTTCTGCATCACAAACCAGCTGTCTAGTCCACTGAGCTAAACCAGTGAATAGGGCTTCTCACCTGACCGTTACCTGAGGTCCAGCATGGAAGACTTATACGCGAAATTGGCTGGAGGTCCGTTTACAAAGCTCGATGTGAGTTATGCCTATTTGCAGGTAGAACTGGGCTCTTCATCCAGGAAATACACAACTATAAACACCTACAGGGGGTTGTGTGAGTACTCACCACCCATTTGGGATCTCGTCAGCTCCGGAAATCTTCCAAAGAGTAATGGAAAGTATTCTTCAAGGGCTCCCAAAGGCAGCTGTATACTTAGATGAGGTGCTCATCACGGTGCCATTGACAAGGAGCACAGGGAAGACATGGAGGAAGTGCTCAGGCAGCTCTCCCAAGTTGGCACCTGGCTAAAGAGGAGCAAATGCATGCTCAGAGCAAAGACAATATCAGCATTCAGGATGAAGAGGCATCTATCTTCTTTGCAATTCCTCACCCATCTCGATCGCTCGTCCTGATTTGTGATGCCTCCCCCTATGGCATTGGGGTGGTGCTGGCCCACAAATGGAATGATGGCATGGAGCGCCCTATTCCTTTTCTATCAAGAACTCTGGCAGACATGGAACACTGCGATGCCCAAATAGAAAAGGAAGGCTTGGCTGTGATATTTGGGGTCAAGAAATGTAATCAGCATGTCTAAGGGCGACACTTCATCATTGTTTCCAATCACAAGCTGGGTGTCTTTAAAAAGGACAAGAGGATTCCCCCGTTGCATCGACCCAGACTCAGCGTTGGGCACTCGTGCTCGCAGCATATGAGTACCCATTCCAACATCATCCAGATACACAGATACCCCACTTGGACACCCTTAATCCTCTCCCGCTGTCCATGATTCCCCCATCCCCACCAGTGGTGGATGAAGTTGTGGTGACCCTGAATTTTATGGATACTCTGCCGGTTGGCAAAGCTCTGTCACAGAATATTATATGGCTGGTTACAAGAGACCCCCAAGGGACCCCACCCCCCAGGGGACCACCCCAGGGGACCCCCTCCCCACCTGTAAGGGGTGGGGGGGGGGATGCTCACATGGTCTACCCACCATAGGGTCAGGAATCCCTCCTGAAGGACCTACACAGTGGTCACCTGTGTGTCTCAGAAATGAAGATGCTGGCTTGATGCTGCAACTAGTAGCCTGGCATCAATTGGGACATACAGTGAGTCACACAAAGTTGCCTGGCATGTCAGGAGCACCAAACATTCCCATTGGTGGTCTCCCTTCACCCCCGGGAATGGCCAGGGCGTCCCTGGGTGAGACTGCATGTTGATTACGCCAGATCTTTTATGGGGTCCATGTTTCCCATCGTTGTGGATGCTCATTCCATGTTGCTCAATGTCTATAAAATGACTTGGACTGCACCAAGGGCCCCCCATCGAGAAGCTGAGGTACTTGTTCAGCATTCACCAAGACCCAAGCGAAGAGTTTACCACATTCACTAAGCTGAACGGAATCCAACACATCAGAACCACCCCATACCATCCTTCATCTAACGGCCTGGCTGATAGGGCAGCTCAGATATTCAAAATAGGCCATAAAAAGGTAGTCGACCAACCGGTGTGCACCACCCGACCCAGACCCGCCGCAGGCAGAAGCTCAGCCTCGGGTGAAGCGGTGCTGAAGGCCTCCTCAGATGGCGGCAGAGGGGCAACGTTCAGACCTGCTGAGGGAAGGGTGTAATAACTCCCACCTGGCCCAAAGGGAAACCATTATTGGCCTTCCCATGTGGCTCATGGAGTAGGAACATCCCAGATAGGGGACAGAGGCCAACCTATGTGGGGCCTGTGAGAACCGGGCATTAAAACCAGCCCCAACAGGTACCAGTTGGTTATGAAAATCACTTATTGTCACAAGTAGGCTTCAATGAAGTTACTGGGCAAAGCCCCTAGTCGCCACATTCCGGCACCTGTTCGGGGAGGCTGGTACGGGAATTGAACCGTGCTGCTGGCCTGCTTGGCCTGCTTTAAAAGCCAACGATTTAGCCCAGTGTGCTAAACCAGCCCTTCTGGGACTGGGATTGTCGATAGTTACTGCCGTGGGAAGATTATTGTTCAAAGTAAAATAAATCTTTTCCTTCCTACCACTGGCTTCCTCAGTCATTAAACCGTGCTCAGGGACGGGATTTATGATTTTAAGCCACTTCTGCCATTTTCACCTCAAATCAGGGCCGCAAAATGCTGTCCTTTATTTTTCAGCGGACTCAAACTCTTCTCCTTCACGCTACACATGAATAATTTATAGTTTTAAAATAAATGTGCCAATTTGAATCCTCATGAGATGGTCACATTCAGAGCACTCACTGAAGAATAATATACTGCAATATGAAGTTCAATATGTGACAATATTTAACATTTTGTGGAGTTTGCCATTTTTACACAGTTTAATTATCACTACTCAACATCTTGTCTCATGTGCCTGAAGCAAACCCGAGTTGCAAAATAACTGAAAGTTAATGGATGATAACCAGAAACTTTGGATAAGTCCCGGGGTTCCCACGGGAGGCGAAACTTTTGTATTTGGTGGGCAGGATCGCAATTTTTGGCAGTTGTGATTTCTCTTGGCGAAAGCATAATAAATGCAAAACATTCCACATGTCTTCCTGCCTCCCATGGGATCCAGGGTCAGACAAGCAAAATTTGACAGCTATTATTTATGTAACTGATGAATCAATGGTTCTTCGAAAAGCATGCATTCAGCTTTAATGTAGTTGACAAAAAGGAATATTCGGAAGTACTTAGCTATATAGTGCTGGAGTATATCTTGCCAGTAAAAAGACTGAGTAGATGATTTCAATTTCCAAGCCTGGGATTTTCCGGCCCCGCTGTGGCGGGACTCGGCAGTGGGAGACGCGACTGCGGACCTGCTAAATGTCCATCGTCACCTTTCTAGAGAAGAGAAATGTTACATTATTGTCACTTTGCTGCACCTCCGGTTCGTGTGCCCACGGATGAAGAGTCAGTATGAGGGTGAATTCTGTGCCGGCGAGATTTTCCGTTCCACCGGCAGTGCGCCCGCGGATTTCCTGGCAGCATGGGGTGGCCACAATGGAAAATCCCATTGGCCGTCGGCGGGAACGGAGAATCCCGCTGCCGGTGATGGAGGGCCGCCGAGGGACACGCAGCTGGGGAGGAGGATAATTCACCCCATGGTCTATGTGCAGGTTGGATGCCAGTGTAGGTGCCGGCATCCTGCCACTTCCTACGCTGGAATGTGTGTACTCATCGAGTTGACAACCAATGATTCGACCAACTGCTTCTGGGACCATTGTGTGCGGCAACTCGGAGTTCCCATCCCTGGGATCCATTGCACTCAAGTGTCACTATAGGAGCTCCCTGTGGTGGCTCCCACACATTTTATGTCATAGACTGTGATCGGATGCCTATCAGTATGCAAATACTTGTCCTTGGTCACCATCGATGGGATCGCTGAGACCATGATGGGGGCCATGGGGTCCACGGGACGCACCATTGGGGGTCCTGTTCTTCCACTGGGTGAGGATTACCGAACTCTGCGCCATTGACCAGCAGACGACAGACTGTGCGGCACAGTTAGAGCTGAATGTTTATGTCCATTCTGAACTTGCAAACTTCATGCTGTGGAACCAACCTTCCAAACCCATGACCGTTACCATCGAGAAGGACAAAGACAGCAGACACACAGAAACACCACCTGCTGGAATTTCCCCTCCAAGTTACTCACTATCCTGACTTGGAAATAAATCGCCGTTCCTTCACTGTCGCCGAGTCAAATTCCTGGAACTCCCTCCCAAACAGCACTGCAGGTGTACCTACACCACAGGGATTGAAATGGTTCAAGAACCGTACAGCTCAGCACCACCATCTTCCCTAGGCCAAGCCAATGGTGCCACATCCCACAAATGAATTTTTAAAAATCATGCCTCAAGTTGTGGAAGCCAATCTGAAATTGCATTTTTAAAATTTGTACATGAAATGTTTTCTAAAACTCTCCAGCGGGGGATTGTGCCACTTGTCAGACTGGTCTCAATAGCTGTGACCATTGTGGAGGCCAAACCACCTGTACATCAGCTTCTTTTTCAAATCCAAGCTTTAGCAGTTTCCACCTCCATCTCTTGGTTGTTGGTTTACCTGTAAGGGGCAGATGTAAGTTCTTCCCTTTTCAAGATGCTGAGAAAATGTCTGAAAATGAGAGACTTGGGAGGACAAGGTTTCCATGTTTCTGACACCGGAATTGTGGGTGAAGACGGGTAAATCCCAATAAATCAGTGTTTGGAATTGTTTCGCAGTTTCAATCGCATCAGCGAGGAATTTATTTAGTTGGGTTTTCAGGTACGCAGAGCTCGGCATATGCCACCTGATGTCAGCACGACAGAGATTTCTGGAGTGAACGGACAGCGAGATCATTCGCAGGACTTTTGAAATTCTTACTGAGACTCGCGCTTCACCAAAATAAAGGCAGCCTTTGTGCATCTGAATTTGTGTTGGAGACGCCACCCACAGAGGTGCTGCAATTGAAATGGCCTCCTCCCCGTGGCCATATATTCACATTCTGCAAAGTTACAGAAGAGGAGGAGGAATAGCAGGAACGAGAGGCTCTGCGAATGAGCAGCCACAGCAGAGATGCACAGAGAGGAGATGGAATGGAATGGAAATCGCTTATTGTCACAAGTAGGCTTCAAATGAAGTTACTGTGAAAAAACCCGAGTCGCCACATTCCAGCGCCTGTTCGGGGAGGCTGGTACGGGAATTGAACCGTGCTGCTGGCCTGCCTTGGTCTGCTTTCAAAGCCAGCGATTTAGTCCTGTGCTAAACAGCCCCAGATGCAGGGTTAAGGAAAGGTAAGCAGCCATCTCACAAGACAATTATCAGATTTGACTGGATTAGCTTGTCATAGAAACTTCCAAGTGCTTCGCTGAGGCTTTAGAGAAAACGAATAGTGTTTTAATATAGAAAGGACAATTAAAGGCAGAAACCGAGCTTGTCAAAATATGATCTCCTAATGTCACTAATGCCACTGAACCTGAAGTGCACTAAATTCCGCTCTCCTTCATTTTAATGGAGAGTAAGTAATTGTGGGTATCCTTGCACTGACGCCGTGGGTTTCACTGAGTGTGCAGCAATAACCATTCCAGAAGATAATTACCTTTTCATTTCATCTTGGCAGTGAAAAAGATGAAATTCATTTTCAACCGAGAGGATTGAAAATAGTACTCATTACTCAACATCCTGTTACACGGTTATTCTGGTTCCCATAGTTGGTGAGTTATTCTCATTAACTCTGCACAACTTCATTAATTTAAATTTAATGTTTACGGTGAATTGCGTGTAGAATACTCTCTGAAAGGTTAACCAGCTAAAATCCATGAATTGCCTTCAGAGACTTATTTTGTCCTTCCTCCTGCTGAAGTGCCCCTTAATTGGGAAAAAAAAGGGAACTGGGTACTCTAAATTTATTTTAAGAAAAGAAAAAATTCCAGCGTCAATGCTTCCAAATTGTAAGGTAATGAACTCGCCATAATTCCAATATCTTGGTGGCGTTCCACTATTTTGTTTGTATTCTTTTGGCCTTGCCCCATCCTACCTCAGCAGTCTCTACCAGCATCAAGTCTTTGTATGTACACTTGAGGGCATCACGGTGGTTAGGACTGCTGCCTCACAGCGCCAGGGACCTGGGGCGTCATTCTCCGCCGGCGGGAGTCTCCGTTTTGCCGGCGCCCGGGGGTTTCCCGACGGCGTGGGGCTGCCCCACAATGGGAAACCCCATTGACCGGCCGGTGTTACGGAGACTCCCGCCGGCCGGTCGGGGCAGAAATGTGGCGGGGCGGGTAGGAGAATTTCGCCCCTGGTTTCAATTCCGGCCGTCAGTGACTGCATTGAGATTGCACTTTCCCCCCGTGTCTGCGCGGGTTTCCTCCAGGTGCTCACCACAGTTTCCTCCCGCAGTCTGAAGATATGCAGGTTAGGTGGATTGGCCATGATAAATTGCCCCTTAGTGTTCAAAGATGTGCAGGTTAGGTAGGGTAATGGGATAATGGGGATAGGGCAGGGGAGTGGGCCTGGGAGGGGTACTCCTTCAGAGGGTTAATGCAGACTCGATGGGCCGAAAGCCTTCCATCTTCACTGTAGGAATTCTATGATTCTGTGCTTCTATGATTCCCTCCTTCAATATTAGCCACTCCTTCCACCACTATTCCCCACCCAAGAGAATTTCTTCCCAGATTACCTTAAGTAGCTTTGCCTTGCCACCAAACCACTTTCCAAATACTCCCAATGAAACCCTGATTTCACTAGCTCTTGGTTCTCTCCTGTATTTTTCTCTATTTTCTTCATTTTCCTCCCAGTTGTGATGAGTTGCTTTTTATTTATCCTGTAAAAGAAGCAGACACCTTTCTAGAACCGTAGAATTCCTACAGCACAGAAGGAGGCCAGTCAGCGCATCAGGTCCCCATCGACCCTCTGAAAGAGCACCATACCCAGGCCCGCTCCCCTGCCTTATTCACATAACCCCACCGAACCCGCACATCCCTAGACACAAATTTATCATGGCCAATCCACCTAACCTGCACATCCCTGGACACAAATTTATCATGGCCAATCCACCTAACCTGCACATCCGTAGACACTAAGGGGTAATTCATCATGGCCAATTCACCTAACCTGCACATCCCTAGACACTAAGGGGCAATGTATCATGGCCAATCCACCTAACCTGCACATCTTTGTGGGAGGAAACCGGAGCACCCGGAGGAGAAAGTGGAGAGAAATGCAAACTCCACAAAAGCAGTCACCCAAGTCCAGAACTGAACCCAGGCCCCTAGAGCTGTGATGCAGCAGTGCTAACCACTGTGCGACAGCAGCGCTAACCACTGTGCCACCCATGCCGCTTCTAGAGGTGAGAAGTGTTACATTATTGTCACTTGCTGCAATTCAATGATCAGAATGAGAGGAATAATTAACATCTAGAAATATTTTCAAAATTCTTGCAATTCGAAGCTGAGACAGCAATAGAATCCCAACACTATCTTTAGCAGTGTTAATATACGCAAGCCACAACCGCAGACTCCTTCATACTACGAGCTTTACCTTCTCAACCAGCATCACTAAAAACTAATTATTCAGTCATGTCTCGCATTGCTGTTTTTGGAAACTTGCTCTGCAAATTGATTCTGTTCGCTACATCACAGCAGTGATCATACTTCAAGGGTTGGATTTTACAGTTCCTCACCAGGCATGATTTTGGCAAGAGTGGTGGGCTGCAGGTAAAATCGGTTGGGTGGCAAGCACACCCCACAACTGACTCTGCTAAAAAGCTGAATGGGCGAGCACCAAATCTGGCAGCCTGACCATCATATTTAACTATGTATGGTAAGAAAGAAGTCAGAAAGGGTGGACTTCTCCCACTCCTCCCTGCAGTGTATTGCTGTGGGGGGGGGGGGGGGGGGGGGGGGATCAAAGAATCTAGTGGGAGGCAAACCTGTCAGTGTAAAAACACATTGCATTTCTCCCAGTGGCGGGTTAATGGCGGCTCAATTTTCCAGCTGCCTGGTGTGAACACCATTTGCATCTTCTGAATGTGTATTAAAACAGCTGCTCGCTGGAATCTTCCCATGTGTTCCAATCTTGCGCCACCAGCAGGAAATTACATCAGCCTCAAAACTGTTTGGACGGGGTTGGTTTAGCACGGTGGGCTAAACAGCTGGCTTGTAATGCAGAACAATGGCAGCAGCGCGGGTTCAATTCCCGTACCGGCCTCCCCGAACAGGCGATGGAATGTGGTGACTAGGGGCTTTCCACAGTAACTTCATTGAAGCCTACTTGCGACAGTAAGCGATTATTATTATTAAAAGTGCATAAGTAGGAGCTCAGTTCGCTAGAGACTTTGAGGGAAGTATAACGTACATAGTCTACCTGCCATAGAGCTGCGTCACTGCTGCTGTGCTGAAAAGGTCTGCTGGGAAGACAAATTAGTGTCCTCCAGCTCTATGATGAGCTTGTCCTTATGGACAGCAAATGGCACTCAAGGTCCCTCCTGTTTCACCGACTCGGATCAGTACCAGACTGCTCCTGGTTCCGGACATCGTTGTCTGTCTGGACAGCACTCTGCTGCTGGACACATGCACCATCTACCTCAAACGACCAGAGTTCGACCAGGGGTGGGGCTGATGAAGATAAGGGGGGAAATGGAGAAGGTGGGCTGTGCAAGGGTGGGGGGGGGGGGGGGGGGAGGGGGAGGTGCGCAAAAGGGCATGATGAAAGGCAGAGAGGTAAGGAGGTGGATGAGGGTGACAAACAATGGAAGGCAGATAGACGACCGAGGGATGAAAAGCTGGACCCCGACAAGGCTGCATGAAACTCTGGCAAAACGAAGAGCCAAAGGGATACCACGTTGTTTACTGAAAGGGGACGCATTCAGATTCTAGAATGGTGGTGGGGGGTGGGGGGGGGGATCCAGGGGCTACGTGGACCTCAAAGTCAGAGGTCAGAGATAGGAGACAGTGCAGAAGTGCAGAGGACATGCAGCAGGAGCAAGGATTGGAAGCATAGCCTTACACAGCTGCAGAGAGATGGTGATGGTGACTGGGGCCATTTGCAGACTGTGGATACACTACAAGGTGGGCAGGGGTTCTATGTGAAGCTTTTGTGGTGGTGGGGGGGCCATTTCTGTACGTAATGGTGAGATAGATGAGGTGGATAGAGATCCAAGTGGAGCATGGGCTCTGTGCAGGTGATAGGCCCAAGTGTGAGGAATGTGCGCCACAAGATGGGATCCATTATTAGTCTGGGTGGCTGGAGAATAACAGGGGGTAGTCAGGATCCAGGTCAATTATGAAGGAGAGAAACCTCGTTGCCCAGGAAGCACCTGAATGAAAGCCAATCATTTCATTCAGTGCTGTTAAAAGGCTAGCCAGGACATCGTCAGAGGGCGAGGTCGGAAAACAGCCTTAGAGAGTGAAGGCAATAGTGAAGAGGGAACAGCTACATCATATCTGCCATCCCATCAGTGAAAGACAGACACGGGTTAACAATGAATGCTATTCATCACTCGCAAACGGATTCCATTCATTGACCGTGAGCAACTGAAAGGCTTTAAGGTGAGAGGTTTAAGGTGAGAGGGGCAAAGTTTAGAGTAGATGTACGAGGCAAGTTTTTTACGCAGAGGGTAGTGGGTGCCTGGAACTCACTACCGGAGGAGGTAGTGGAGGCAGGGACGATAGGGACATTTAAGGGGCATCTTGACAAATATATGAATAGGATGGGAATAGAAGGATACGGACCAAGGAAGTGTAGAAGATTGTAGTTTAGTCGGGCAGTATGGTCGGCACGGGCTTGGAGGGCCGAAGGGCCTGTTCCTGTGCTGTACATTTCTTTGTTCTTTGTTCTTTGTTCTTTGAAAGGTAATTTGTTTGCCACTTCAAAGAACGGGATGCAGAGCTACTTTGGTTTCATCATTCAAATCACATCTTATGACCCCCCCCTCAGAGAGCTCCAGATGTCATCTCTAGAATGGAATGTTGATCACCTCTGTGTGCACCAACATCTCAGGGGTAAGGCTGCATCAGGCACAATGCAATCAAGGCACCCAAAGCTGTGCAGCCCCACATCTCCCATAGGTCTCTCGTTCACAGCGTCCCTTTCTGCACCCTTTAACCATGATTGTCCTTGATGTTTAATTTCAGAACTAAGGCACAAGGACTAGTGCATGCAGTGCTCAATGCTACATTTCTCAGAGTCCTCATTCAATAGAGGAGGCGGAGGAAAGGGAGGCATCACTGTACACAGCTCCAGCAGGAGGCGCTGCCTGGGACACATGGCCAAAGGGAGCCTGAGCAGAAAGAGGAGGGTGAGAAAGAGTGACCCAGACAGCGGAGGTGACTTGCCACACCGAGGCTTTATCATCAAAGAGTCTCCTACCTATGAATGAGTGAAAGGAAGTGCCTGGCCCATCTGCGATTGTCCAGAAATCTCGTACATCACATGTGTCACATTCTTCATGAAGACCTGACGTCATGTGGGGCTGGAAGCTCCCTGTGCCAGTGGCTTTGACAGCAGCATTCAATTTCTAATAAAGATTCAAACATATTCTAAAATACAAAATCACAACACCTTCGGTTGACCTAGAACATTAACAGTACAAAGATTAGGTGGATTGGCCATGCTAAATTGCCCTTAGTGTCCAAAATTGCCCTGAGTGTTGCTGGGTTATGGGGATGGGGTGGAGTGTGGGCTTGGGCGGGGTGCTCTTTCCAGGAGCCGGTGCGGACTCGATGGGCCTAAGGGCCTCCTTCTGCACTGTAAATTCTATGATTCTATGCTCATCCAACGAATTACAATAATTGCAATTTATTTACAGTGATAGCACAGCCGTTAACCAGAAGTGACATCAACATTTTTGAACTTTCCTAATGGAGGCAGTCCGCTGACTGCTATGTCTGGATGCCTGTGATGACCTTAGTGGACATCCTCTGGTGGGCCATGGCCCGAGGGCCTCAGCCAGATAAGGTCTTCTGCTCAGAGGCAGCAACACCCTCGGGGGCCTGTAGACTTCGAGCAGCTACTACCATTGGAGTGCCTTGAGAAGAAGCCCCCAGGGTGTCCGGCTGACACTCATCCTCCCTGTGCATGCGGGAGAGCCCCGTCCTGACTCCTGCAGGAGGTCGATCAGCTGGAAGGAAGTCTAGGTGTGTCATCCCCATGTTGCCTACATCCTGATGGTGCCCACCAGGGTGTGTGGCCATGGAGTGCAGGGCCGAGCGCAAATCCAGCAAAACCTGCTGGACCAAGGCCTCAATGGTGGTTCCCAACCTTCCCACGGTGCCCTTGAGGCGCTTGCATGTCAGAGCCATGGCAGCAGGCAGAACACGGACAGACTCCTCCACCGTAGTCTGCTGAGTGACTCTCGAATCTCAGCCTGATGTTCCCCTGCCTGCTGTTGCATCTTCACTACTGAGCTGGCAGCCGCTTCCAGAGGCTCATCATCTGACTGGGCCTGAGCAGATAGTTGGTCTCTAGCAAGTCCCTGAGTGCTGGATAACTGGGCTGTCCCTGCCTCCGACCTCTGTGGGGGCGTATCTGCGAGGTGTTTTGCAGAAAGTGACCCCGAGTCTAATCTAGTGCTGCACCCCACTGAGGCGTGTGTCTCTGCACTGGTGGAGGGTGCGGGTGAACGCTGTGACGGTTCTCTGTGAGCCCCCTTGCCCTCGGACATGCTCTGAGGGTTTGGGTTGCTGCTCAGCTGTCTGATTGGCCATAATCTGCTGGTGCCACCAAGAAAGAAAAAGCAGTTTTAGCGGACGGGCTTATGCTATTTCAGAGTACATTTGACTCACTGTGATTGTCAGGATTTGATGAAGTGATGAAGCTGAGATCTGTACAAGGTTGTTGGGAATGGCCAATCTCCCCTTCCCCACAGAAGAAAGCCCCCAGCAAGGTCAGCTTCAGCCTCCTTGAATTTGGTCAAGGTGAGTAGCGCAGCCCAGGTCTGGGCTCGCCCTCTCTTGTTTTGTGCCAGCTCGACCTGTATGAAGACGTAAGAAAGGCACATGATCAGAGGAGGTGGAAGGTCGGGTTAAATTCATGGGGGATCGCCACCCCGCCAGAAGCAAAGTCAGTCAATCCGCTAGCGGCTGTAGAGGGCGGAACTTCCTCCCACTGAGCGGGGGGGGGGATCCCCCAATCTCACCTTGTTAAGCAGGTGCCCCAGCATGTTATGGCTGTGGGCTGGGCTTCCTTCCAGCTTGTCGTCTGCTTTTCGGGGATGGTGGAGGAGGGCAGGCTGCTAATGCAGCCCCAAAAATGCTTAACGGGCTATAAAGCATCTTGGAGCAGCCCTGGGAGTTGTGAAAAGTAAGTTCATTTTTTTATTTCCAGGGCCGTGGGTTGAGAGTGTCACTCTCTCAAATTTACTCATGCTGTTGGTCTTTATTCCTGAACTGCGAGCAGGGTATGCAGAGGCTGGTTGCGAATGCACAGAAAAGCTATGTCAAATTTGCCAGCGTGGCCGGCAGAAAATTTAAATCTTTTGATAAAATGAGGTATGTCATGACATCACGTGTGCAGTGGTATCATGAAAGCAACTTTTGGATTGTGCTTTTAGCACGCAGAATTAAACTGTCAACAAGCAACATGATCCAGTGAAAAATAGGTCTCCCTATCTATCAGTCTAAATCCAGCAGTTTTCCTTTCACCTGATTGCTAGCTACACAAGACCCAGTCTACAACAGCCGAGGATGGCTATAAAGGCGACAAAGAGAGAATCTTTGCCTCACCTTACTGTGCAAGGTTTAAACATATTGCAACAAAAATATTTTAACACATTTCCTTTCTGCAAGTAAAACGTTCTGTTTTGGTATGTTGCCTATTTAAATACGGGGCTGAACAAGGACTGTGATAAATTGGTGTCCTCCATCTTTTCAGTCAATTCTTCCTCAGGGGAACACTCAGCTGGCTTCGCTCAGAACTCTGCCCCTGGCGTCTTGTTACGAAACCATCTTTTCCACTCCCCAGACGAAAAAACGCCTGCGATGTATGCTAACCCATGCATCGCAGGCTGCTCACACAATACAGAAATTAGGACGAGCAACAAAAAAAAACAATGTTATGTCTTTTAGTCTCAGGAGGGGAAGCATGAGCTGGAGAAATAATGCGAAGAGACATAAAATGGCAATTTGCATTGTTGCTTTGGTCCTCAGCTGGATTATAAATATTTCATTCTTCAAAGAATAATGTAAAAGCACAGTCCCTTTCATCAGCATCATGCTGAAACTTGGAGGTCCACTTAATGGGTTTAGAAATAGGCCTCCCAGCTTTTGAGGTACTGCAGAATTTCAGTGCTGCGTGATGCTCAAAATAATGTGTTTGAAATTACAGTCAGTAATTAACAAATGGTAACTGAAATCTTTTATTAGTTTGCGAACTATGTGTCTGTGTACAATTCAATGAAGGCACCAACTTCATGGATTCCTTTATTTACGTGCTGAGTCACACCTCACCAGAATTACTGGCACAAGAGCACTTTAGTCTGTAACTGCTGCTTATCAGTCAAGAGTTGGGAGAAGCTGAAATGTGTATCTTCGTAGCTGGAGGAATGACTTGTGTTATGGAATACAGCACCCTTTAACTATTACTAGATGTTTAAGTGGTCAAACAGTTTGGCGCAAAATCTGTTGAACATAGATATTTCTGTAATTGTGACATGAAATATTTAAGTGTTTCAGTTGATAGGAGAGGCTGTCATGAGTGCAGACTCCATCAGAAGACTAAGCACCTAACCTGGAACATAGTACAAAGCAGCACTGTCAACTCTGAACCAGAGTACTGGGCGAGTACTGCATTGTCCTTCCTTAACCAAAGGTCTGCCTGGACTGGTAACTCAGGTCAATATAAAAGGTCGCAAGAGCAAGACGCTCGCATAAGATCCTGACAAACAATGCTTCCTTAAATAAACAGATTAATTAACCATTCTTCTACAGCCCTATGGACAAAATGCATAACTTCAAAAATAATTCATTGCATGTGAAACACTTTAAGATATTTCTATGAGATATGATAAGATGCAATTTGAATGCAAGGTTTTCTTTCAAATTAGAGTGCATCTCTGTCTAATTTTTATATTTTTGACTCAATTACACAGATAAAATCAGAAACTTTCTTCCTACCAAAATGGGTCTAGAAATTTGTTTTTCAAGATCCAGATAAAGTGTTATTGAATTATGCTTTAATCACAGAATCACAGATTACTACAGTGCAGAAGAGGCCCTTCGGCCCATTGAGTCTGCACCGACGCATGAAAGGCCCTGACCTGCCCGCCTAATCGCACTTGCCGCACAGCCTTTAATGTTAAGACATGCCAAGTACTCATCCAGGTACATTTTAAAGGATGTGACCCTGCATCTATCACCCTCCCAGGCAGTGCATTCCAGACCGTCACCACTCGCTGGGTAAAAAGGATTTTCCTCAAATCCTTCAAATAAAAAATAAAAAATTCTTTATTTCTAACCATTTGCTGTTCCCAGGTTTGAATTAACATATTTGGCTGTTAAATGACTAATTGAGTGGTTTAAGTTACTTGAGGCACAGAAATAAGTAATATTGGGAGGAAGGAAAGGACATTATCCAAGTTCCTCATCTAGTGATCCCCTGCCCCACAAAATGCATGTGTGTAGATTCAAGGCAAAGACAGCATTAGGCTTTGCTGCAACGCTCACCATACTTTATATGCTGCTCACAATCCCCGTGTTCAATCACACATGAAGAATGACCACTGTTGGCTCGGAGGGTACTCATTCGATTCAAGCAGTCATTGCCTTCACCTTCACAGGAGGAGGGAGAAGTAAAAGACCCTTTTTTTAAAACGAAATAGTGGAAGGCACAGGCGTTATTCAACACATGACACACTGAAAGATAAAAGGGAACATATTAACCCATTTTTCTATTTCAAATACTAACCAATATGTGATGCACTTCCAGCAATTTTTGTTTGCATCTCAGATTTAAATTATGGGTACGCAGTATCGGTTTACCTTGATTGCAGCTGCTGAAGATTTATTTTCAAGGTTTTTTTATAAAGACTTAAGATTGATTTGCAGCACAACTTCCTAATGTATAGGCAAATGATCAATAAAAACAACTTACTTCCGAAAATGCCCACCTATTGCCACTTACTCAAATGGATCCAATGCCGAGAAGGAAACCATAGTAATAGTGCAGAATAATCAGACAAATAATCTTTGCTTCTACAGTAACAGTTTGTCTTCTGCCTATAGAATTTCATTTTGCAAAGCTGTGATCGGCAGACTCCCTGCCAGTAATGATCGCCTGTTTGACTTCTCCATAAGACAAAGAGCCAGGATAATTCCCCATTTTAAATATGATCTACAATCCCTACTGTGTGAGGTTGATATTATTCTCAACAAGACATTAGCTTTCAATTTATATTGTAGATTGGAATTTACTGTCCGCAACATTTAGCCACTGGAGGTCTCCTATGCAGTTGTTGAGTGGCATTAATAGAATATGCTGCTGTGGCAAATCATTACCTGTGTGGAAGAAATTTTAAAAGACCCAGGGCCTTAATGTTTGCGCTATTGTGTGCATGTGAATGTTGATAGATATAGAAGGTATACATCTATTCATTTCTACTTTTATGATACGCTGTTTGGTTTTAAATGTTTGCACGTATAGATATTTAGCTAATCTGTAGTTACAAATAGAGTGCAGGAAAATGTAAAATAGCTATGAGAAATGGCAAGTCACCAATATTATAATGAGTACCGATTTCAAGCTGATTTTGGCCATATATCAGAGTTTAAATTTATGAGGAGTCTAAATAGGTTTTATCTGTTATTTCATCATAATTCCCACTGGACATATTATATGCTAAATTGAAGAGCTGGTACAAATAGAGAAAATTGTTTAACCTGTAAAATTACCTTAATCACGGCTGCGAAGTACTGTGGACTGTTGAATGGAGAAAGAAGGGAGGCTGAGATAACTCTTTCAACAGTCTGACCTTTTAATGGAGGCTTGGATTTTCTCTTGAAACAAGGGCACGATTTAACGGAAGAATTTATGACTGTAATTTTGGCCGCGATTGTCAAGGTGTTTCTCGACGGTCGCATTAGCGAGATCGCGGCCCGTATTTAACGGCACTTAGTTCTGGGAATGAGCCCCCACAAGCTCCTCCCCATTATGGGCTCCAGTGCCATCTGGTTCACCAGACTTGTGCCTCAGCTGAGAATGGCAGCTGCTTTTTTTAAAATTTAAAGTATCTAATTCTTTTTTTTCCAATTAAGGGGCAATTTAGTGTGGTCAATCCACCTAACCTGCACATCTTTAGGTTGTGGGGTGAGACCCGCGCAGACACGGGGAGAATGTACAAACTCCACATGGACAGTGACCCAGGGCTGGGATTGAATCCGGGGCCTTGGCAGCTGCTTGTAAATGCTTCCTCACCACTCACTCCCAGTCAGCACACAAGCATGGCAGCGCGGAGACCTGCTCCTCGCTTTGACGATAAAAAGCTCACAAGGCTTCGCCAAGCTGAGGGAAAAAGAAGGAAGAAGGGATGGGGGGTGGGGGGGGGGGGGGAGAAGTGGGGAGGGGGTGAGCTGACGGACAAAACATCATCCTGTGAGAAGCGAGTGAGGATGTGGACCTCCCTGGTCCTCCGGGCATGCCTGGCCCTTGCCGCCGCCTGTCCTCCACCCTCCGATTCCGCTTGCGAGTACTCCCCGGGCTTGTTCAATATCCTCCCCTGGTCCGGCTCCTACTCCTCAGAGGAGGTTGCATGGCCCTCCTCCTCCAGTATGCTGCCCAGCCGCTGTGCCAGATTGTGGAGGGCACAGCCGACCACCACAAAGCTGGAGACTTTCTGAGGCACCACCAGAGCAATCCAGACATCGGAACCATGTTTATAGCAGTCAAATGCCCTGTTCAAGGATAGCAGATGGCAACATGTCCAGTTTCCGCAACGGTCTTCGGCCTCCGCACTGGCGTCATCAGCCAGAATCTCAACCGGTACCCCTTACTCCCAAGAGCCAACCTGTCATCCTGGGGTGGTCTTCAGGACGCCGGGATCTCCCAGTGTCCCAGAATGTAGTTGTCTCGCACGCTCCCTAGGAACATGATCCGGAGGTGGTGGTCGTACACGAGTTGAACATTCAGGGAGTGGAACCCCTTCCTGTTAATGTAGGACACTCCCGATAACCCAGTATGTAGAAGGTGGCATGTGTTCTATCTATTGCCTCCTGGACCTGGGGCATCCCGGCAATGGCAGGTAATCCTGCTGCCCGGGCATCTTGGTGGGCCTTGTCCAGCTCAAAGTTAGTATAGTCTGCTGCCTGGGCATACAGAGCATCCGTGACCCCACTTATGAGCTATAGTTTGGGAAATGCCTCATAAAGTCCCCACTCGAGCCCTGGAATGAACCGGTGGCATAGAAGTTCAGGGTTTTGGTGACCTTCATAGCCACCGGGAGTGGGAGTCCTCCTCATCCACAGGGTGGCAAGCCTGTGAGACGGAGCCTCCTGTGACATATGTTGTCCGTCATCTCCTCGAAAGACTAACAATGCCTGTTTACCTTGGGCTATTGCTGGCACCCCCTCTGTGGTCATCCTTGGTCTGATGGGCGGCCGGGTCTTCAGGGTGTGCAGCAGCCCCCTGTATATGTGATACCACCTCCAGGCTGTGTCGTCACTGTTGTCAACGTCTCCGGCGTCTAGCCACCTGGGCTGTCACCAGCACTGCTTGGGCATCCTCTGCAGGATTGACACCACCATCCATTCTGGTCTCTGTAAGGAATTGGAGAAGGAGATAGACCGACAATCAGTTAGGACTTCCACCCCTGGATACACAAATTTCCCAAGCCTACCCTTCTCTTACATGTCCCGCCTTCTCTCAGAGTGCCATCCAGTGAGCCAGTCGCTCTGCACACTCACCCTGGCCATAGCAGGAGCCCCAGACCTTGGACCCCTGTCAGGAACATTAAGGAGGCCGTGCTCAGGTGCCCTCCCCTGATCATCGTGGGGATATCCCCACTGCTGAAGCCCAGATCTTGAGTGTTTGATTGTTGGCTGCTGCCTCTATGGTGCTGACTCTTCTAGAGTGCAGGAAAACTGTTCAGGCTTCAAAGTTTGATTGAAATGCGATGCAATAATCATTGTCAGAGACATAGTATGTGTACCCACGAGAAGCCACTTGAGGATATTTTGCTTATTAAATGGTCAACAGTGCCAGTACACAAGAAGAGGAAAACCAACTACTTAACAGTCCATATATCTCACCAATCATCAATCAACAAGGACAAGGAACCATGCCAAATACATAAGTACCTGTTCACTACAGAATATCAGTACAAACACAAAACTACAATAGTTCTCTTGTACAAAGAAAACTAAATACACTGTATCACCTACGCAGGTCCTCAACAAAATGGAGGATACTTGCAGCAAGGGGCGGCAGTAAACAAACACACATCTTCCGGGCACTAAACATTAAACATTCAACAGTACAATAAAGTCACCAGCAATCTGCAAAAACATTTATTCAACACCTTCATCAAGTTGCTCATTCAGATCAAGCTGCCTCCCTCTCCTGCTTCCACAGCTCCCAGCAGTAGACTCTCAACAGTGGAAAATCACTCCGGAAAGTCACACTGATGCAGAGCATGCCAGAAGAGGGAAAAAAGCACCCTTTCCCTTCTCCAGCACTGGCAGCTGGTCATCATACATTCTCCCTTTCCTTGCTCCAGGTCACAGAAGGAAAAGAGTTGGCAGCAAACAAACACCCAGCCTTCAGGTATTTGAAGCCACCAGCAGGAGCAATCTGCAAGCACAACCGGCAGCATCACTTGAGAATATTTTTTTTATTAAATGGTCAACAGTAACAAAGATTTAAAAGGGGCGGCACGGTGGCACAGTGGTTAGCACTGCTGCCTCCAGCGCTGAGGACCCAGGTTCGACCCTGGCCCCAGAGTTTGCACATTTTCCCTGTGTTTGCATGGGTTTCACCCCCACAACCTAAAGATGTGCAGGTTTGGTGGATTGACCACGCTAAATTGCCCCTTAATTGGAAAAAAATAATTGGGTACTCTAAATTCATTTTTTAAAAAGTATACGAAACATTCCACATATCACACCAACCATTAAACAACAAGTAAATGCCACGCTTCCATATTAGTACCAATACAAAGCTGCATCAGCTCAGTTTCACACAAAACAAACAAACACACAGTATCACCCCTCGCAGGGTCCTCAACAGAAATGGAGGCTAAGCCTGAGAATTTGTTATCATGTCCAGAACTTTGTTGTTGAAATGACTTGTCATCAATGTGTTATTTATTCCACTTATCAGTGCCATTCTCCGTCCAGGGGCCACAGCTGTGCAGGCCCTCCCACAGGAGCCAATCTCACTGGGACCAAATCTGGGATCCACATAGTCCACTGCTGCTCAAGGTGCAGTTGAACATCCTTGACTTCCAGCATGTTTAACCCGCAGTGATGTGCCGGTTACATGCAGCACTCACCACACCAGCAACAAAAGCATCAGTAATCTGCGAAAGCATTTCTCCAACTGGGTCATCAGGTGGCCCATTTGGATCAATGTCGTGCACTGGGTCCCGCAGCGTCTCCTTGCTTCAAACCAGATTGCCTTCTGGACTCATACGTCCCCCAGAGCCCAATGTTCCAGGACCCAGGTATCTTAGAAAATGTAGTCCTTCTTTCCGGCTACAGAAAAGGAAAGAAGCAGTAACAGCAGCATCCAGGCATCTGCAGCCACCAGCAGGAGCAAGCAGCAAACGCAACCTGCAGCTGTGAAGTGCTCGCACAACTAGCAATGCCAATTCCTTATTAGCAATAGCCTTCAGCTGTGAAGTTAGAGGCTGCTCACAGTCAAAGGGAGTTAAAGTGACCGTCAATACATAACCAAGTACAGGGCTCTGTCCAGGAAGTTTTTAGTAGGACAGACAGGCAGCAGCTGTAGTTGCCTCTGTTATGGGCATACACAATATTTAAAGATGGCTTTAAGGCCTCACGGACAAACCCCTCCCCCCCCACCCCCCACCCCAGCCCAGCGGCACCCCTGACCTGAACTGCTTCAGCCCCCCGACAAGCCCAACTCCCCTGAAGGTTGCCGCGAATCAGATGCAAATGAATGCAAATTGGGGTTAATGATATGCTCGTCATATTTGGACATGATCCAGAACTCGCCATCAGGAGCGGGCCGGTTAGGAAGCAAACTGATTCACGCCTGGTGCGAATCTTGATTTTACCCTTTCCTGATATTTAACCGGCGCGTCCAGATCCACACTGGGATTATGCAGTGGATAAATCGTGCCCTCGGGCCTGAGTTTTCGCTCTTGAGTCAGGAGGACATAGCCGAGACAATTTCCGGCTCCAAAAATCTGACCTGGGAAAGAAGTGCCCTGGATGGTCAGATTTTCATTCCAGAAAGGGGTAGGCCCATCTCCCCAGATATAATTTAGAATCAGCACAGGGGCTGCTGGATGGGGATGCAGACGCGGCAAAATGTCATAGAATTGCATTTCATAGAATTTACAGTGCAGAAGGAGGCCATTCGGCCCATCGAGTCTGCACCGGCTCTTTTTGAAAGAGCACCCTCCCCAAACCCACACCTCCACCCTATCCCCATAACCCAGTAACCCCACCCAACACTAAGGGCAATTTTAGGCACTAAGGGCAATTTAGCATGGCCAAACCACCTAACCTGCACATCTTTGGACTGTGGGAGGAAACCGGAGCACCCGGAGGAAACCCACGCACACACAGGGAGAACGTGCAGACTCCGCACAGACAGTGGCCCAAGCCAGGAATCGAACATGGGACCCTGGAGCTGTGAAGTAATTGTGCTAACCACCATGCTACCGTACCCGCCCAATGCTTCAACACTGAGAGACAAGAAATAAAAGGAAAAAAAGCCCTCCCCATCACACACTCTCACCCCCACATACTCGCCATGCCCCATTGGCATATTATTGAAGGAAAAATACTGAAATACCTCTGGAAATATTGAACATTTTTTAAAAAGTGGACACCAAAGCCCAAAGAAGGCGCAGGATGTAAAGTCAGTCGCTGGCTTGCTAGCTGGTGGCTTATACTCTGAGAGACAAGGGTACCCTGCCCTGTTTTCAGACAAATATACTCTAAAGCATACAGAAATTAATTGCCATCTCTGGTGGAGACAAAGAGACACGAGTATCATCTCATCAAGAGCTATTCTCTGCTTAATGTCCAAATGGATATTTCCAGAAATATCCAAAGACTGAGATAAAAGCCAGCTGAAAACTTCCCCAAGTGTGAGTATGTGTCTGCACATGTGTGTGAACCCGAGGTCAGGTGTCAGAATGCCTGTGACACAGAAGCAAAAAGCAGCAGCAGCACCTTTTCAAAAGCTTTTAGCAGGTATATTTCTATCTTCCTCTCTGGTTGTTGAAGTAAGCCAAGTCAGCAAAGACCACAGCTGAAATGGAAACAAAGAGGCTTTTCCACCTAACTGCAGAATACTGGAACCCAGGAACTGACTATTCTCCTGCTGAAGTCAGTGCCACTGGAATTACAAAACTGACTATTGGCCTGCCAAATCAGCACTACTGGAATCGCAAAACGCAACAGCCGCAGCACTCAATTACCTCTCACAAGCATCCCCAAGTCTGTGAACATGTTGAGGGCTGTGTCCAGGACGGGACTTCCAGATTTGGGCCACCGGAGCCATTTTTGAAAAGGCAGAGAGCCTCGCTGTCTGCATGAAAATTCAGTCCTTGGTGTTTCATACACAGTGGGCTGAATTCTCTGATTGGGCGATCAGTGTTCTCCCGCCAGAGCCGAATTGCACCAGTTTTACGACCCCCTTGTGCATGGCATGGAATAAGAGGGATTCCCAGGACTGGCAGCCCATTAGCGAGGCCTTGCGGCCAGCCAACCCCCTCCCCCCCACCCAACCACCACCACCACGCATCGCAAATCGGCCCCGACCCCCCCCACCCCCCGGACGAATAAGCAAAACCCCCAATCAGCCTATCACTAAGAATAAAGAAGAAGAACAAAGAAAAATTACAGCACAGGAACAGGCCCTTCAGCCTTCCAAGCCTGCGCCGATCCGGATCCTCTATCTAAAACTGTTGCCTATTTTCTAAGGTTCTGTATCCCTCTGCTCCCTGCCCATTCATGTATCTGTCTAGATACATCTTAAATGACGCTATGGTGCCCGCCTCTATCACCTCACTAGTCGCCACATTACAGCGCCTGTTCGGGTAGTGCACCATGGGGGAAGCTTGTAATCCTCACAAAGCTGAGCACTCACTCCGCTTGCTCCTCTCTGACAAAAGGAAATGAAATGTATTCAGCTCTCTGAGAACACAGAACCGCAGCAACCTCCCTTATGCAACAGTGGACAGCAGGTTTGGAGATATTGTAAATAACATCCACTTTTTTTTTAGAAAATATTTTATTGAACCATTTGTAATTTTCACGATTTAACATATTGACATTTCTAAAACAACCGCGCGGGTCGACGCACAAAATACCCCCTAAAAGAACAAACAATGAACCACGTCCCCCATTTCTCCCGCCCTGTCCTCAATTTCCCATATACAGAGTCCCCTGTCCTTATTTAACATTACCAGGCCTCCTGTATTCCTCCCACCCCCCCCCCACTTTTCCCTTTCCCCCCTTATTGCTGACGTTCAGTTTTCGCTGAAGAAATCGATGAACGGCCGCCAACTCCGGGCGAATCCTTGTATTGATCCTCTCAGAGTGAACTTGATTTTTTGCAGACTGAGAAACCCTACCATATCGCTGACCCACACTCCTGACTTTAGGGGCTCCGAGTCCCTCCACCTCAGCAAGATCTGTCTCCGGGCCACCAGGGAGGATAAGGCCAGGATATTGGCCTCCCTCCCCACCTTTGCCCCCGAATCCTTCGACACCCGAAGTATTGCCAATTCTCGGAGTTACCCTACATTCCAGGACTTCTGACACAACATCTGCAAATCCCTGCCAGAATTCCCTCAGTTTCGGACATGCCCAAAACATATGAACATGATTGGCCGGGCTAGCCCCACACCGTCCACATCTGTCCTCCACCTCCTTGAAGAACCTACTCATCTGGGCTACCGTCTTGTGGGTAAATATCATCTACTAAGATGATATCTTCGTCTGGAATGAGCCAAATGCATGAAGGTTCATGACCACAGTCACCATCACAGCCATTGGCAATGCTGTCCTCATCCTGCTCTGAGACTTCACTTGTGACTGCAGCAAGTGGCAGATTTCAGTTAGGACTCTTTAGTGAAGTGAAGACATCTGACACAATCCCGTTCAAGGGTCAGAAAGGAGCGTTGCTCCCTCAACATTATGGGCAGATACGAGCCTTTCTCCCTCTCCTCCTCCTCCTTTGTCTTCCAGCAGCTTGTTCTGCTCTATGGATCCTCTGCTCACTCTCTCTGTAATTCTGTGGTCCAAGGAGAATGCAAACAATTGCATCCCTATTTGGGAGCGAGTGATTTATGAAGAATCTTTGAAGTCAGGAAGGACAAAGTCCTTCAGCACATGTCACATGTCATGTAGACATCAGCAACTTTAAACAACTCTGAAAGCCACCAAACCCTTCTACATCTGCAGTACGAGTCAGTAGAAATCAATCAATCTGCAACAAACCTGAAAGTAGTTGATGATCCCTTAAATAGAGCTGGTGGCAGGAATGGGTCCTTCCTGGTGTTAAATACATGTTTAGTTGTGTGGAGTTAAGAGGGTAGGGTATTAGCTGGAATGTTGAGTTCCAAGATAGCATGATCTGCTTGCTCTGCATACAAGTGTAGAAACATACTGCACACATGCTAACAACCTTGCCAAAATGGTGTCCAGCATGGCTAGCACACAAACTAAGGCGCACATGGTGAGGTGCCATTTTGGAAGCCAGGCTGCAGTGAACGGGCACAGTCTTCAAGAAATGGAGGAATATATTTTGATTTATCAGAGAGGCAAGAATGATTTTAAAGTACAACTCAGCCTGAATCCCTAAAATATGGGAAATTAAATGTAGAAAATTACGTTGCATTTACCTACAAAACTGACGGAATTTTGAGTGAGGCAGATTGGTGAATAAGGTAAGTGATAAAGTGTAGTTAACCTTTGTAACAGCTTGATTTTTAAAAGGACATCTGGAATTTTTCCTTAAAGATTGAATTTCCTCTATTATCAGCATTTGGACTGGGATGTGCATGTTAAGATACTTCTTTGCCCCTGTGTTAACATTAGTAAATCAAAACACATCTCTCCATCCATTGAAAGCTATGTGATTGTCATGGGTCACTGGTTCTATTTCAACTTCATTGTAAATGGATTCTTGAAATTCTCACAACACACACAGAAGGAACCACATTTAAAATGCAATTTTGTCTTGCTCTTTGCCCTTCTCAGCTACACTCTTAACCCACTGGAAATCATTTCCATAACACTGAAGATCAGATACTGAATTATCATTGTACGATAAATATGTAATATAGAGATATAAAATAGACCAAGAAGTCAACTGTAGTTGCAGCGCTTCCACAGTAATGTCAATACAAAGTTATACAGAATAAACGTTGCTTTGTCAGAGACTCATTGCAGAGTTTGTAAATATTTTGATCCCTATTTCGTATCGAAGCAGCTCGCTTTTGATATTGCCCATGGTAAATTAAGTAATATACTGTTCATAATGAACAGTGTTAAATCAATTCAGGTTACATGTATCAATGCTGTTAAGGAATTTGTCCCTTTAATGCTACAAAATTCAAATGCTTTAAGGGCTTAAGTTTG
This sequence comes from Scyliorhinus torazame, assembly GCF_047496885.1. Classification (NCBI taxonomy): domain Eukaryota; kingdom Metazoa; phylum Chordata; class Chondrichthyes; order Carcharhiniformes; family Scyliorhinidae; genus Scyliorhinus; species Scyliorhinus torazame. The sequence continues at coordinate 230,303,293 of NC_092714.1, forward strand.
TCAACAGACAGATGTTTCTAAATTTCCACAACAGCTTGCATTTATATAACACCTTAAAAGTGGCAAAATATGCAGAGGCACTGACACGGCGGACATCTTCAATAGAGACTTTGAAAAAGTTGAAATCTCTCCAAAGGCAGTGATGTAAACATATTTAGACAGTTCCTTTTGTATTTCAATTGACAGCTTTTGCTGTCCATCTGTTCAAGAAATGCTCTTTGTGACAAATGATGCAAGATTTATCAACTTTCTTTAAACATTGCACCTTATTTGCAAGGGTTTGCTTCTGAATTAAACATCTCGGTGACAATGCTCAGAAAATTTAAGCAGAAACTGCCAGTAAGATATTTTTCATTCAGATTTTTGTTCAAAATCTTCCTCCAAATTTGAATAATTATACAGCCCTTCTGTTGCAATCGGTTTACATCAAGAAATCACAAATATGACACCAAAAAAAGTTGCAATAAGCATTTCAGATTTCATTTTAAAATTTGGTATCGTTTAAAGTGCAGTTGAGGACAAACACTTGAAAATATGAAATATCTTTATTCTGGAAAAGGTCCCTTCGCGTAACTTATGTTTAAAAAATAAATTTAGAGTACCCAATTATTTATTTTTTTCCAATTAAGGGGCAATTTAGCATGGCCAATCCACCGACCCTGCACATTTTTGGGTTGTGGGGGCGAAACCCACGCAAACACGGGGAGAATGAGCAAACTTCACACGGACAGTGACCCAGAGCCGGGATCGAACCTGGGAAATCGGCCCCGTGAGGCAGCAGTGCTAACCACTGTGCCACCGTGCTGCCCCTCTTAGCGTAACTTCAAGAGGTAGCAGAAACCATGGGGAAATGGTATAAGTGGCAATATTTAGCCATTTATATCGCTCTTCCACTTTGACAGCCAAAGGGTCTTTGGGATAAATTTGATGAGTGACATCACAGCAAAGCAGTGACCTGATTGGCTGGTAAGGAAAGTGCTCCAATTAGCAGGAGCTGGGAGAAATTTAACTCTTTGTGTGTTGGTAAGTATTGTGATTGGTAAGTAAAATCTTTATTCCTTTCACTTATTCATTATTTGATATTATATTTGTAACCAGTTACGGTAAAATGTAAAAATGGCAGGAGATCCCAGACCCGTGTTATGCTCCTCGTGCTCAATGGGGGAGTTCAGGGACGCGGCTGATGCCCCCGACTCCTTCATGTGCGGGAAGTGTGTCCAGCTGCAGCTCCTGTTAGACTGCATGATGGCTCTGGAGCTGCGGATGGACTCACTTTGGAGCATCCGCGATGCTAAGGAGGTTGTGGATAGCACGTTCAGTGAGTTGGTCACACCGCAGATTAGGATTGGTGAGGAAGACAGGGAATGGGTGACCAAAAGGCAGAGAAAGAGCAGGAAGGCAGTGCAGGTGTCCCCTGCGGTCATCTCCCTCCAAAACAGTTATACCATTTTGGATACTGTTGGGGGAGATGACTCACCAGGGGAAGGCAGTAGGTGCCAGGTTCATGGCACCGTGGCTGGCTCTGCTGCACAGAAGAGCGGGAAAAAGACTGGCAGGGCTATAGGCATAGGGGATTCAATCGTAAGGGGAGTAGACAGGCGTTTCTGTGGTCGAAAATGAGACTCCCGAATGGTATGTTGCCTCAAGGGTGCATGGGTCAGGGATGTCTCAGATCGGCTGCAGGACATACTGAAGGGGAGGGTGAACAGCCAGTTGTCGTGGTGCATATAAGCATCAACGATATAGGTAAAAAACGGGATGAGGTCGTACAATCAGAATTTAGGGAGTTAGGAGATAAGTTAAAAAGTAGGACCTCAAAGGTAGTAATCTCAGGACGGCTACCAGTGCCACGAGACAGAGTAGAAATTCAAGAATAGTCAGAATGAATACGTAGCTTGAGAGATGGTGAAGGAGGGAGGGGCTCAGATCTTTGGGACATTGGAACCGGTTCTGGGGGCGGTGTGACCATTACAAATCGGATGGTCTACACCTGGGCAGGACTAGAACCAATGTCCCAGGGGGTGCTTTTGCTAACACTGTTGGGGCGGTTTAAAACTAATGTGGCATGGGGATGGGAACCAGATGAGGAAGTTAGAATGAATGAAATGAAAATCGCTTATTGTCACAAGTAGGCTTCAAATGAAGTTACTGATAAAAGCCCCGAGTCGCCACATTCCGGCGCCTGTTCGGGGAGGCTGGTATGGGAATTGAACTATGCTGCTGGCCTGCCTTGGTCTGCTTTCAAAGCCAGAAATTTAGCCCTGTGCTAAACAGCCCCAGTGGTCAGTAAAGAGGCAGCAACTAAAGCCAGTAAGATACTAGATAATAAACTCATTGTGACTAAGGGGAAGAGTAGACAGGGAAGAGATGATGAACGCAAAGGGACAGGTGATCTGAGGTGCATTTGTTTTAATGCGAGAAGTGTAGCAGGTAAGGCAGATGAACTTATGGCTTGGATTAGTACCTGGGAATATGATGTTATTGGTATTACTGAGACTTGGTTGAGGGAAGGGCAAGATTGGCAACTAAATATCCCAGGGTATAAATGCTTCAGGAGGGATAGAGAGGGAGATAAAAGGGGTGGAGGAGTTGCATTACTGGTCAGAGATGATATCACAGCTGTGATTAAGGAGGGCACTATGGAGGATTTGAGCACTGAGGCAATATGGGTAGAGCTAAGAAATAGGAAGGGTGCAGTAACATTGTTGGGACTTTACTACAGGCCTCCCAAAAGCGAGCGTGAAGTAGAGGTACAAATATATAGACAGGTTATAGAAAAATGTAGGAGCAATAGGATGGTCGTGATGGGAGATTTTAACTTCCCCAACATTGAATGGGACTCCTGTAGTGTTGGAGGCGTAGATGGAGCAGAATTTGTAAAGAGCATCCAGGAGAGTTTTTTTTAGAGCAGTATGTAAATAGTTCAACTCGTGAAGGGGCCATACTAGACCTGGTATTGGGGAATGATCCCGGCCAGGTGGTTGAAGTTTCAGTCGGTGATTACTTTGGGAATAGCGATCACAATTCCGTAAGTTTTAGAATACTCATGGGCAAAGACGAGAGTGGTCCTAAAGGAAGAGTGCTAAATTGGGGAAAGGCCAACTATACCAAAATTCGGCAGGAGCTGAGGTATGTGGATTGGGAGCAGCTGTTTGAAGGTAAATCCACATTTGAAATGTGGGAGTCTTTTAAGGAAAGGTTGATTAGAACATAAGAGCATAAGAACTAGGAGCAGGAGTAGGCCATCTGGCCCCTCGAGCCTGCTCCGACATTCAATGAGATCATGGCTGATCTTTTGTGGACTCAGCTCCACTTTCCGGCCCGAACACCATAACCCTTAATCCCTTTATTCTTCAAAAAACTATCTATCTTTATCTTAAAAACATTTAATGAAGGAGCCTCAACTGCTTCACTGGGCAAGGAATTCCATAGATTCACAACCCTTTGCGTGAAGAAGTTCCTCCGAAACTCAGTCCTAAATCTACTTCCCCTTATTTTGAGGCTATGCCCCCTAGTTCTGCTTTCACTCGCCAGTGGAAACAACCTGCCCGCATCTATCCTATCTATTCCCTTCATAATTTTATATGTTTCTATAAGATCCCCCCTCATCCTTCTAAATTCCAACAAGTACAGTCCCAGTCTACTCAACCTCTCCTCGTAATCCAACCCCTTCAGCTCTGGGATTAATTTAGTGAATCTCCTCTGCACACCCTCCAGTGCCAGTACGTCCTTTCTCAGGTAAGGAGACCAAAACTGAACACAATACTTCAGGTGTGGCCTCACTAACACCTTATACAATTGCAGCATAACATCCCTAGTCTTAAAGTCCATCCTTCTAGCAATGAAGGACAAAATTCCATTTGCCTTCTTAATCACCTGTTGCATCTGTAAACCAACTTTTTGCGACTCATGCACTAGCACACCCAGAGCATGTTTTAATATTTTATCATTTAAATAATAATGCCTTTTGCTGTTATTCCGACCAAAATGGATAACCTCACATTTGTCAACATTGTATTCCATCTGCCAGACCCTAGCCCATTCACTTAACCTATTCAAATCCCTCTGTAGACTTCCAGTATCCTCTGCACTTTTTGCTTTACCACTCATCTTAGTGTCATCTGCAAACTTGAACACATTGCCCTTGGTCCCCAACTCCAAATCATTTATGTAAATTGTGAACAATTGTGGGCCCAACACTGATCCCTGAGGAACACCACTAGCTACTGATTGACAACCAGGGAAACACCTATTAATCCCCACTCTTTGCTTTCTATTAATTAACCAAGCCTCTATCCATGCTACTACTTTACCCTTAATGCCATGCATCTTTATCTTATGCAGCAACCTTTTGTGTGGCACCTTGTCAAAGGCTTTCTGGAAATCCAGATATACCACATCCATTGGCTCCCCATTATCTACCGCACTGGTAATGTCCTCAAAAAATTCCACTAAATTAGTTAGGCACGACCTGCCCTTTATGAACCCATGCTGCGTCTGCCCAATGGGACAATTTCCATCCAAATGCCTCGCTATTTCCTCCTTGATGATAGATTCCAGCATCTTCCCTACTACCGAAGTTAAGCTCACTAGCCTATAATTACCCGCTTTCTGCCTACCTCCTTATTTAAACAGTGGTGTCACGTTTGCTAATATCCAATCTGCCGGGACCACCCAGAGTCTAGTGAATTTTGGTAAATTATCACTAGTGCATTTGCAATTTCCCTAGCCATCTCTTTTAGTACTCTGGGATGCATTCATCAGGGCCAGGAGACTTGTCTACCTTTAGCCCCATTAGCTTGCCCATCACTACCTCCTTAGTGATAACAATCATCTCAAGGTCCTCACCTGTCATAGCCTCATTTCTATCAGTCACTGGCATGTTATTTGTGTCTTCCACTGTGAAGACTGACCCAAAAAACCTGTTCAGTTCCTCAGCCATTTCCTCATCTCCCATTATTAAATCTCCCTTCTCATCCTCTAAAGGATCAATATTTACCTTAGCCACTCTTTTTGTTTTATATATTTGTAGAAACTTTTACTATCTGTTTTTATATTCTGAGCAAGTTTACTCTCATAATCTATCTTACTCTTCTTTATAGCTTTTTTAGTAGCTTTCTGTTGCCCCCTAAAGATTTCCCAGTCCTCTAGTCTCCCACTAATCTTTGCCACTTTGTATGCATTTTCCTTCAATTTGATACTCTCCCTTATTTCCTTAGAGTGCAGGACAGACATGTACCTGTGAAAATAAGGGATAGAAATGGCAGGATTAGGGAACCATGGATGACGGGTGGAATTGTGAGACTAGCTAAGATGAAAAGGAAGCATACATAAGATCCAGGCGACTTAAAACTGATGACGCTTTGGAGGAATATCGTGAAAGTAGGACAAATCTCAAAAGCGCAATAAAGAGGGCTTAAAGGGGTCTTGAAATATCTTTGGCTAACAGGGTTAAGGAAAATCCCAAAGCCTTTTATTCGTATATAAGGAGCAAGAGGGTAACTAGAGAAAGGATTGGCCCACCCAAAGACAAAACAGGGAATTTATGCGTGGACTCAGAGGAAATGGGTGAGATTCTTAATGAGTACTTTGCATCGGGATTCACCAAAGAGAGGGACATGACGGATGGATGTTTAAATACACTAGGTCAAGTCGGCATAAGGAAGGGGGAGGTTTTGGGTATTCTAAAAGGCATTAAGGTGGACAAGTCCCCAGGTCCGGATGGGATCTATCCCAGGTTACTGAGGGAAGCGTGGGAAGAAATAGCTGGGGCCTTAACAGATATCTTTGCAGCATCCTTGAGCACGGGTGAGGTCCCGGAAGACTGGAGAATTTCTAATGTTGTCCCTTTGTTTAAGGGGGTAGCAGGGATAATCCAGGGAATTTTAGACCTGTGAGCTTGACATCAGTGGTAGGCAAACTGTTGGAGAAGATACTGAGGGATAGGATCTATTCACATTTGGAAGAAAATAGACTTATCAGTGATAGGCAGCATGATTTTGAGCAGGGAAGGTCATGTCTTACAAGCCTAATAGAATTCTTTGAGGAAGTGACAACGTTAATTGATGAGGGAAGGGCTGTAGATGTCATATACATGGACTTCAGTAAGGCATTTGATAAAGTTTCCCATGACAGGTTGATGGAAAAAGTGACATCGCATGGTTTCAGGGTGTACTAGCTAGATGGATAAAGAACTGGCTGGGCAACAGGAGACAGAGAGTAGTGGTGGAAGGGAGTGTCTCAAAATGGAGAAAGGTGACGAGTGGTGTTCCACAGGGATCCGTGCTCGGACCACTGTTGTTTGTGATATACATAAATGATCTGGACGAAGGTATAGGTGGTCTGATTAGCAAGTTTGCAGATGATACTAAGATTGGTGGAGTTGCAGATAGCGAGTGGGACTGTCAGAGAATACAGCAAAATATAAATAGATTGGAGAGTTGGGCAGAGAAATGGCAGATGGAGTTCAATCCAGGCAAATGCGAGGTGATGCATTTTGGAAGATCCAATTCAAGAGCAGATTATACGGTCAATGGAAGAGTCCTGGGGAAAATTGATGTACAGAGAGATCTGGGAGTTCAGGTCCATTGTACCCTAAAGCTGGGTCAAGAAGGCATACAGCATGCTTGCCTTCACCGGACGGGGTATTGAGTACAAGAGTCGGCAGGTCATGTTACAGTTGTATAGAACTTTGGTTAGGCCACATTTGGAATACTGCGTGCAGTTCTGGTTACCACATTACCAGAAGGATGTGGATGCTTTAGAGAGGGTGTAGAGGAGGTTCACCAGGATATTGCCTGGTATGGAGGGTGTTAGCTATTTAGAAAGGTTGAGTAGATTAGGATTGTTTTCATTGGAAAGACGGAGGTTGAGGGGGGACCTGATTGAGATCTACAAAATTATGAGAGGTATGGACAGGGTGGATAGCAACAAGTTTCTTCCAAGAGTGGGGGTGTCAATTACAAGGGGTCATGATTTCAAGGTGAGAGGGGGAAAGTTTAAGGGAGATGTGCATGAAAAGTTTTTTACGCGGAGGGTGGTGGGTGCCTGGAACGCTTTGCCAGCAGAGGTGGTAGAGGCGGGCACGATGGCATCATTTAAGATGCATCTAGACAGATATATGAACGGGCGGGGAACAGAGGGAAGTAGATCCTTGGAAAATAGGCGACAGGTTTAGATAAAGGATCTGGATCGGCGCAGGCTGGGAGGGCCGAAGGGCATGATCCTGTGCTGTAATTTTCTTTGTTCTTTGTTTATATAAGGCTGCTTGATTCAACTTGAGAGCGGCCTGTAGATGAATGAGACTGTCCACTTGAAACAGGCGGAAAGCTGTTTAAATATGTAAATCCGGGCCCTACATCAGTTCCAAGACCCTGCTGGCAAATGGCACAAAACGTTTCAGAATTTCTTTTTTGGTCGGACGCTTGTGAGGACTGTCACTGGTCGTGCCCTTAAAAAACACAGAACAGGGCAGCACGCTGGCAGAGTGGTGAGCACTGCTGCTTCCAATCTCCCCATTACAAGGTCTGATTGCTGCTTTATTTCTTCCAGTGAGGTTACTGAACATCTGGCACTGCATTGCAGTGGAGAATTTACTGGCCTGGCATCATTGTAAAAGCAACCTCTTTCCAAGTGGAACACCAATTTCATTCCGTTCCTTGGATTACCAACTTGCTGTGGTGGAAAGGCTTGAATGTTCTGTTCCGATGATCCCGAGAGCAATGACATTAGGCTCCTGGCAGGGACACCCATGATGCTAAGGTTGGAGGGGAGGAACCAGATAAAGCGCGATCCAAAACAATTCCTGAACGGCAGATCAGGTGCAGATACCCATATGGTATCAACAGTTGCAAGGGCGGATGAAGGCTGCAGCAGTAGACAGATCCCCAGTCATCGAGGTTCCCTTGCCACTGGAACTGTGCCTACCTTCTCAGGACAGTGTGTCTGCTGTGTGCAACGGCACACCCACTCAAAAGATGTTGCGCACCAGGCGTCTACCTAGAAGAAAACAGCACAACCCCCACACAGACAAGGTGAGGGGTGATGGGAGATTTGGAAGTCCCTAGCTTCTGACCGACATGTAGGGGACGGAGTGTGATTCAGTCGTCTCGCTCTTGGAATAGGAAGAGAGCATTTCGGCAACTTCCTTCATCACTGAGCAGCCCTCTTCAGGATCCACTCTGCTCACGCTGCATGAGGAAGGGACTAGAAAAGGTGCCCTAAAAATAGTCTGTTCCATCCCCAACCTGGCTGGTAAACCCCATCCAGCAGCTCATCTACCTGAGGTCAGGAACGCAAAGTTAAACTCAATTTCGGAACCTGGAATGTACGAACCCTCATAGCTAATGAGCAAAACAATCGACCGGAACATAAAACTGCCTTTGTTGCCGTGAACTCAGGCACTTCAACACTAACGTTGCTGCCCAGCAAGAGACCCGTACAGCAGCGAAGGGCAACTGAGGGAAGATGGAGGTGGTTACACATTCTTCTGGAGAAGAAAATCTGAGGATCAACTCAAGACGCATGGAATCGGTTTTGCCATCATTAAACAACTCGTCAACTGACTCTTGGAGCTCTCTGTCGGCATCAATAAGAGCAGTACAGTAGCACAGTGCTTAGACTGTTGCTTTACAGCACCAGGGAACCGGATTTGATTCCCGGTTTGGGGTCACTGTCTGTACCGAATCTGCATGTTCTCCCCGTGTCTGCGTGGGTTTCCTCCGGGTGCCTCCCACAAGTCCTGAAAAACGTGCTTGTTAGGTGAATTGGACATTCTGAATTCTCCCTCAGTGTACCCGAACAGGTGGCGGAGTGTTGCAACTAGGGGATTTTCACAGTAACTTCATTGCAGTATTAATGTAAACATATTTGTGACACTAATAGAGATTATGAGTCCCTTTTGACCCTCCATTTACAAATTTCCAAGAACGAGCTGACAATGGATGTGAGGGCCCACACCCCAACTTTTGATGCCAGTGGTGAGTCCAAAGAAGGCTTCTACCCCACCCTGTGCATCGTAATCTCCAACATTCCTAAGGAAGGTGAGATCATCCTCCTTGGGGACTGCAATGCCAGCTTTGGAAAGGACTCTCAAATCTGGAAAGGAACCATTGGAAAAAAAGGAGTTGGGAATTACAACTCCAACAGGGTTCTTCAGCTTGTCAAATGTGTGGAACACGAGCTTTTCGTAACTAACATATTGTCCTGCCAAAAAGACAAGTTTCAAGACTTCCTGGAAACATCCACGATCAAAGCACTGGCACATGATCGACTTAATCATTCCGACCCAGAGACCAAAAGGATGCCCTTATCACCAAAGCAGTGACCAGGCTATGGACCACCAGCTCATCTGCTCCTCTAAGTCCATCAAACTCCACCAGAAACAGCGGAAGACGAAGAAACAGCTCAGAAAAACAATCAACGTTGAGCGGCTTCAAGAGCGAAGCATGCTAGTGAACGTTCAATCATGTCTTCTCCAAAATCTCCAAAGAGTTCATTCAAATGGAGTGGAGGATAAACTGGAACATGCTGAAAACAGCTATCATCTCAAGCTGAGAAGAAACCATCAATTTCAAGACCAGGAAACACCAAGACTGGTTTGATGAGAATGACCACACCATCCCTGACCTCAGCCAGAAGAAGAAGAAAGCTCTGTGTCCAACAAAACGGCATAACCAGCAAAGCAAAGAGGAGAGCTCATCAATTAGCGAAGGTGGAGGTACAAAGAGAAACTCGGGAAATCAAGAAACAATGGTGGACTGAGAAAGCTAAGGAGCAGCAACCCCTCGCTGACAAGCATGACACCCAGGCCTTCTTCCTTGCCACCAAGGCAATATATGGACCCAATACCCTAGGCCTCAAATCAGTGCAGAGTAAGGACGGAACCCTCTTGAGAGACAGTGAAGCCACTGGCTTTCAGTGGAGAAAACCCTTCAAAGAACTCTTAAACCATGATGCAACCGTAGATGAGGACGTGTTTGAGCTCTGCAATCCTGCCACATCCAGCCGTGAATGGTGGTGGACAATTAAACAACTCACTGGAGGAGGAGGCTCCACAAATATCACCATCCTCAATGATGGAGGAGCCAGCCCATGTGTGCAAAAGACAAGGCTGAGGTATTCGCAACAATCTTCAGCCAGAAGTGCCGAGTGGATGATTCATTTCGGTCTCCTCTAGTGGTCCCCAGCATCACAGATGCCAGTCTTTAGCCAATACGATTAACCCTACATGATATCAAAAAATGGCTGAGGGCACTGGATACTGCAAAGCTATGGGCCCTGACAATATTCTGGCAATACTACTAAAGACATGCACTGTTCCAGTACAGCTACAACATTGGCATCACCCAGCAATGTAGAAAATTGTCCAGCTGTGCATACATGAGAAACAGGACAAATCCAATCTAACTAACTACCACCTTTTCATTCTACTCACCATCGTCAGGAGCTGAGTGACCCTGATGGAACTTAACCTGAGCGTCCGTGAGCAGGTTGCTGCTGAGTAAGTACCGCATGATAGCACTGTTGACGACTCCTTCCATCACAAGAAGCTCGACACCATCCAGGACAAAGTAGCCCACTTGATTGCTACCCCTTCCACAAACATTCAATCCCTCCACCACCGATGAACAGTAACAGCCATGTGTACCATCTACATGATGCACTGCAGTAACTCGGCAAGGTTCCTTAGGCAACACCTTCCAAACCCACGACCAGTACCATCTAGAAGGACAAGAGCAGCAGATACCTGGGAACCCCACCACTTAGAGGTTCACCTCCAAGTCGCTCACCACCCTGACTTGGAAATATATCACTCTTCCTTCACTGTCGCTCGTTCAAAATCCTGGCACTCCCACCCTAACAGAACTCTGGGTGTGCCTACACCTCAGGGATGGCAGCGCCTCAAGAAGGGAGCTCATCACCACCATCTGAAGGGCAATAAATGCTGGCCTAACCAGTGACGCCCACATCCCATAAATTAATAAATCCCCAAACTCCCCATCAAAGAAGATCTAGGACTCCCGCCAAGCATGGACTAAGCCGAAGCTACCATTAAACACAAAAAAAGTGGAAACGCCTCAGGGGTGGATGGGATCCCAGTGGATATTTTCGAAGCATATCAAAGAAGCAGTCTCAACATCATGAAAATTCAACTCCTGTACCATCCCGCCTCAGGGCAAGGTCCCGTCTCTACCTGACTCTTCTAAACAGCTCAGAAATTTGGATGCCCCCTCAAGGCCCTGGAGAGGTACCATCAATGCTGTCGGAGACGGGTTTTTCACATCAACTGGGAGGACAGGAGTACTAACATCAGTGTCCTTGATGGCGCCAGGAGCACCAGCACTGAGGTCACGATAATCCGAAACCGACTCCGCTGGGCTAGCTACGTGCTTACGATGTCAGACTTCTGACTTTCAAAAGCAATCTTCTTTGCCCAGCTCAAAGAAAGCTTCTGAACAAGAGCAGGACAAAGGAAATGCTTCAAAGGTACCTTGAAGGCTTACCTCAAGAAATGCAACATCGACGTCAATGCCTGGGAGACCCATGCTCAGAAGAGACTTTCTTGGAGGAACCTCCTGATTGAAGCGACACAATTCTTCAGGGACACTCAACGGCATTCGGCAGCTCGGAAAAGGAGCCTGAGAAAGGAATACCAGCAATATAGAGTCCAAGGCCCAATCCCAACTCCTGGAACACCTACCAAGTGTGCAATCAAAGATACGCTCCACGTGTGCTACCGTACTGCCCTCTGATTCCGGAGATGGAATGGTGGGGGTGGAGGGAAACGGTGGAGGAAAAGCTTTCACTGCTGCAACATTTAAATAGCTGTAGATTAGGGTCAGGATACAAATTTTAAATGTAAAAGACTTCAGTTTGTGCCACAAAGAAGATTGTCTGAGGACCCAGCAGCACATGACAAAGTCAAAATCACAAACTTCTCCAGTGATATTTTGTTATAATAAAGGGAATGAATGAAGTCTTCTACAGTGATCATTCACTGATGAGTATTATTGTCCACCTAAGAAACTCCTTGTCATTGTTTATGGGTTCTGTGGGTCCTTGTGCGGCTGATGAGACTGGCTAGCACTGTGGCTTCACAGCGCCAGGGTCCCAGGTTCGATTCCCCGCTGGGTCACTGACTGTGCGGAGTCTGCACGTTCTCCCCGTGTCTGCGTGGGTTTCCTCCGGGTGCTCCAGTTTCCTCCCACAGTCCAAAGGCATGCGGGTTAGGTGGATTGGCCATGCTAAATTGCCCTTAGTGTCCAAAAAGGTTAGATGGGGTTATTGGGTTATAGGGATAGGGTAGAGGGGAGGGCTTAAGTAGGTCGGTGCACACTCGATGGGCCGAATGGCCTCCTTCTGCACTGTATGTTCTATGTATCTATGTATGTATGTATCCAGAAATGTAGTCAATCATGCTGAGAGCACCTCATTTTATAAGTGAAACTCATGGTGCCAAATTCAATGTGCTCATATCAATCTGTGGAAGTCCTCTCCCAGCCCATAGGGACATTTGACAAATTGGGAAATCCAGTCAGAAATTCATAGATACTTCTTTGTCATCCATAGAATTGAAAGAATCCTCACTGTGGAGGAGGAGGCCATTTAGCCCATCGAGCCTGCACCAACCCTCCGACAGAGCACCCTACCTAGGCCCACTCCCCCACCCTATACCCGTAACCCTGTGCATTGATCATGGCCAAGCAACCTAACCTGCGCACCTTTGGACCGTGAGAGGAAACCTGAGCACCCGGAGGAAACCCACGCAGACACTGGGAGAATATGCAACCTGCACACAGTCACCCAAGGTCAGATTCGAACCCGGGTTCCTGGTGTTGTGAGGCAGCAATGCTAACCACTGTGCCACCGTCATATGGTTCTGAAACTTCGTTAAGAAATCTCTAATCTGTGGAATCCAGTTGAGGCTTTGTTGCCAGGCAGAAAGTGGGGAATTATCCCCAGAAGACCACAGCGACATTTTTAAACAGCATTCCGAACCCAGGAGAGGGGAACAAGAAGTAAATCAGCACACTTCAAAATATATTAAATAAATGAGTAGAAATGTGTGTGCAAAAGGGGGCTTAATAGGGCAAATTAATTTAAAAGAATCATTGGCCCAAATGTTTCTTTTTTGGAGGAGGGACAGAGGTAGGAGGAAATGAGATTGAGTTTAGTGATTACAATTTGTACTTTAGAAGCAATTTGCTCTCATGTCAATATTTTTGCTTTAGGCCTTACTTAATAAAGACTGCTTTGATCACAATGGACATGTTCCCATTAAGTGACTTACACTGAACTTGGAAAATTGCAAGGACAGTTCTCAAAGTTAATGATAAAAAGACTTTACATGCCATCACTAGAATTTGATGAGTTTTTTGCAAACGTGCCTGTACTTAGGAAAAGGTTTAGTGGCCTTTGAAAATATGCAGATCGGTAGATAGATTAATGGAACATGAGTTTCACCCTATCGTCGTAACCCAATAACCCCTCCTAACCTTTTTGGTCACGAAGGGCAATTTATCATGGCCAATCCACCTAACCTGCACGTCTTTGGGAGGAAATCGGAGCACCCGGAGGAAACCCACGCAGACACGGGGAGAACGTGCAGACTCCGCACAGTGACCCAGTGGGGAATCGAACCTGGGACCCTGCCGCTGTGAAGCCACAGTGCTAGTCACTTGTTCTACTGTGCTGCCCGTGTTGTGAAGGTGAAAGTTTCAAAGAGGGGGCACCGGTGGCATGTTTTAATGTCACTGGAGTAGTGATCCAGAGGCCCACTGCGGTAGCTAGCCCCTTTAAGGGGCTGTGCATCAGAAAGGTCATGTGACCTGATTGCCTAATGGGGAACGTCCATGGGGATCTTGCAACCAATTGTGATTCTAGTGTTAATTCTATTCTATTTTTGATTTGGAAATCAGGGCAGAGCATTAACGCAGTTCCCCACTACCACAAATTTTGCCGTCGGGTATCCCTCATTTGGGGACATCGTAGGTGTCAGCACACCCGAAGTGCAATGGGCTAGCCTCGTCCTGGGCAAACCACCTTCTTGATTATGGTTTTAACCCTGCCAGGTAAGTATGACCCTTGTGCTGAGAATGCAGACATCGATATAATGCTTTGTTTATTGTTTGAATTTGAACCAGGGGCTGGTTTAGCACACTGGGCTTAATAGCTGGCTTCTTAAGCAGACCAAGGCAGGCCAGCAGCACGGTTCAATTCCCGTACCAACCTCCCCGAACAGACGCTGGAATGTGGCGACTAGGGGCTTTTCACAGTAACTTAATTGACGCCTACTTGTGACAATAAGCGATTTTCAATTCATAATAAACCCGTCAATGTTAGGTAGCTCACTGGTGGGCGTCAATTATTGCATTTAGTACATTGGCGACGAGGAAAACAACAGCGTCTCAGATTGCAACAAAGGAAGAATTTGGAAGCAAAGTTCGGTCAAAGTCGCAGAATAAGTCCAATCGAGTCCAGCCTGCAAAAAAGCAAAAAGTAGTCATGCCTCACTCTAGAAAACTGGAAGCTATCGACACCAGTACAGAACACTGGGTACAGTATGTGGAGCGTTTGAAATATCTTTGCTGTGCTAATGAAATAGAGAAGGAGGATATGAAAAAAGTAATTTTGCTGACTGCATCTGTCTCCATTTGGTGGGTTTGTAATGAATATTGGTGATCAATAAATGGAGACAGATCACCAATAATCATTATAAACCCACCGACTCCCCACAGCTACCTCGACTACAGCTCCTCAAACCCCACTCTCTGTAAGGACTCCATGCCATTCTCCCAGTTTCTCTGCCTTGGCTGCACCTGTTCCAATGATGCCACCTCACCTTCCGATTTGGTACATTACTGCCTTATGGACTCCAGACTAAGTTCAACGACTTTAAACAGTAACTTCCACTTCCATCTTAACCCTCCCTCCCACCCCCAAAAAACGATTTTGTAGTGTGTTGTTCATTGATTTTCATCTCCTGCCTTAATACAACCCACCACTCGTCCACTTGGTCACCTGTCCCTGGCTGCTCAGTTGCTCCCATTAACACATTCTGCGAGCTCATTTTTTGTCACCATTAGTACTCTTCATCCCTTAACGGCACCATTAACCCTTTGTCTTATTTCCCCTTTGCCCTGATCTATCCCTGGTTTTCTATTCAGCCCTCCCTCCTCCGTCCCCCTTCCAAGTATATTGCTTATTTTCCCAAAACGGGTCATTTAGATCTGAAACATTAACTCTCTGTCCAGAGATGCTGCCAGACCTGCTGACTTGCTCCAGCAGTTTCCGTTTTTATTTCAGATTTCCAGCATTCACAGTATTTTGCTTTTAGCTGTTTTGTGCAGAATCCTTGAAGTCAAAAAAAAGTCCTTCAGCATGCATCACACCACTCCCTGTAGACTTCCGTATCTTTAAATAGCAGTATAAAGCACCAAACATTTTCACAATCGCAGCAAGAGCCAATAGAAATCATTCAGCAATGAACCAGCAAGTAGTTGATGATGTCTTCAAATAGTGTTGGTGTGGGTCCTTCCTGCTTTTGAACACACTTCGGCTGTGCAAGGTTGAGAGACGGTATCAACTGAAGTGTTGAATTCCAAGGTGACTCAGCTGATGGTAAATCAGCATTACACACTGATTAAAGTCAGAATGTGCCTAACCTGCATACTTCAGGTGGATGGCTCTTGCATCCGCACTAGTGCCCTGGCCAATAATGTGTGCACAGAATCATTTCAGTGAATTTACAGTGCAGAAGGAGGCCATTCAGCTCATCGACTACGCACCGGCCCTTGGAAAGAGCACCCTACTTAAGCCCATACCTCCACCCTATCCCCATAACCCAGTAGCCCCACCTAACCATTTGGACATTAAGGGGCAATTTAGCATGGCCAATCCACCTAACCTGCACTTCAATGGACTGTGGGAGGACACTGGAGCACCGGAGGAAACACACGCAGACAGGGGGAGAAAGTGTGCAAAACTTCAAACAGGCAGTCACCCGAGGCCGAGAATTGAACCCAGGACCCTGGAGCTGTGAGGAAGCAATGCTAACAACTGTGCCACCATGCCGCTCTGCTCCCCAGTGATTAAGAAAATTTGTGTAGGCTAAACTGGTGAGAACCTCACCAGGGCCCGAAGAAAGTGACTTAAAGGTGTGATTGAACAGCCAAGCTGTGCCCGTAAAGCAGTGGATGCCATGTTGGAGGTAAAACCACATCCATAGCACCAAAGGACATGGCACCACTGGTCAAATTTTGTGGCCTTTTAATCCATGACAACGATCTGTTTTTCAGTCTGATAACTTTTTTTTAAAATTGGCCGGGATTTTCCGGGCTCTCCGCAGCGTGTATTGTGGCAGCAGAGGCAGCTTGCCATTGACAGCCAGCAGGACCAGGCTTATGGCGCTTTGTATGGCTCGCCAACCCCACTGCCAGGGAACCCGCCACGGGGAGCCACCACAGCGGGATCGAAAGGTCCCATCATCGGGAAGGGCCAGAATATCTCGCCCATAAAGCCATAAAGTTAGTCGACAGGAGCTAACCGAATGTCTCCATGAACCAATGTTGGATTTTACTCTTGCAAAAAGAATATGCCACATACATGGTAGGATGAATTTTTCCACTGCAATTCTGCATTTGATGGAGTGAGCCATGATTTTAATTGAACAATCTTAGGGCAATTTATGGTAAAATACAAGAAAGAAAATAGCACGTCTTATTAAACAGGGATCAAGTCAGTGAAATGATTTGGAATTTTTTTGAAAGAATCCATGTATATACAACGTGTGATTTGCTAACCTGCGCTGTGGAAATCATCCACAGCAGAAGAGTGATTTTAGAATAGAGTCAATTAGCACCCAGAGCAGACATGTGATTTAAAGTAGGAATGCTCAGTACTGTTTTGTAGCGTTTCATTATATTTTTGAACTATTTATAATTTCTAAAGTTACTTTATCAAAATCAAACATATAAACAAAGTATGCACTGCAAAGTTTAAGGAACACTGTAGAAAACGACAGCTAAGCATTGGGCAGGAAGGAATACTTCTATAATCTTGTCAATTTATGTTGCTTACATAAAGCAGCCAAGGCCAAGTTCAAAATCCAACTTTTAGAAACACAAAGCAAATGTTGCATCCTCATCCTCTCAATCCAAAGATAATGTGTGATGAGAAAGAATTGACATAACATATTTTTCATCACAAGAGAAGGGAAAAGAGTAGTGTAACGGATAACATTGTAGCTTTCTCCTTATTCCAAGGTCATGACATCTTCGTTCCTCTTGAAATTCATGATGCCAATTTGTTGTAATTTGTGTTAGGTATGATTCCAGCCAGTGGATATTTTTTCCTGATTCTCATTTACTTCAATTTTACTCAGGTTGTTTGATGCCATGCTTCGTCAAGTGTGACCTTGATGTCCAGGGTTGGATGCTTTTGTTGTGTCCGGCATCTAAGTGAATGTTATGTGGCCCAACTGGTTAAATGTTTATTTAACTTATCTGCAGCAGTTTGATACAACTGAGTGCCTCACTGGGCCATTTCAGAAGGCAGTTAAGAGTCAGCCACATTGCTGTGGGTCTGGAGTTACATGTAGGCATGTAAGGACGGCAGATTTCCTTCACATACATTAGAAAGCCCAATAGGTTTTACGCCAATCCAGTAGTTCCATTGCCACCATTACTGACACGAGCTTTAATTCCAGGTTTATTTAATTAGCTGAATTTAAACTCCCCAGGTGCAGTGGTGGAATTTGAACGCATCTCTGAATCATTACTCCAGACCTCTAGACGACTCTCCTGGTAACATAATTACATTGCTACCGGAGACAAGACCATCATTTTGCAACATTATTTTATGAAATATTTTAGGGTTTGTTTTGAACATTCAAAGTAGCATTGTTGTGATTAGTGCTAATAGCATCAAATAAGAAAAGTGCTGAATTATCTGTCAGATGTTATCCAGCATCATAAGACTAAACGGTGAAGTATAATGGTTTCACATTAGGATGTCCTGAACTAATGTCATTCCTGTTATGTGAAAATCCTTGATATACTACTTGTTAAATTTTGCATGATTCACTCCACTGAAACTCATATATTTTGTGGTCTCTTTCCACATCACACATGTGCTGAATAAATTTATAATAATCATTCTTGTCACAAGTAGGCTTACATTAACACTGCAATGAAGTTACTGTGAAAAGTCTCGACACCTGTTCGGGTACACAGAGGGAGAATTCAGAATGTCCAAATGACATAACAGCACATCTTTCGTGACTAGTGGGAGGAAACTGGAACACACGGAGGAATCCCACGCAGCTGCGGGGAGAATGTACAGGCTCCGCACAGACAGTGACCCAAGCCGGGAATCGAACCTTGGGCCCTGGCGCTGTGAAGCAGCAATACTAACCACTGTGCTACCGTGTCGCACATCTACTGTATCTGGTGTTCCCAGGCAGTCTCCCATCCAATTTCTAACCAGGCCTGAGTCTGCTTAGCTTCGGAAATCAGGCGGGATTGGGCGTTTTCAGACTAATTGCATGAGGATAGATTCTGAAACAAATGTACCCACATGAATTGAAATAAAATTGAATTGAGAAGGGAGCATAGTGCTTCAATACTTCAAAAGAGCAAAATTCAGGTTAAAAACATTGGTGGCTTCAAAATGTACACAGGGCAGAACTTCCAAGGAGTGGCAATCGCAGTTGGATTGCCATTCCGCTCGTTTTTACTTACCTCTGTTAGGAGGTGAACATTTCTCGCCTGGCCCTCTGACTTGGGCCTGTTAAGAAATGTGCAGCATACCAGCTCATGGGACTCTTCAGTGCAGGGCAGCAGCATCGGCTGAAGTGAAGCCACGCCTCCTTTTTTACAGCACCTACTGCCGTAAAACAGATCCCAGCCACTTTGAGAAGCCTGGGAGAAGATAGGTGTATAATGTAAGTGGGTGTGGGGTTGCGGTAGGACCGGTTGGTGGGGGAGGGGGAGGAGGTAGAATGGGTCGGAGGTTAGGATGGAGGAATGATGGATCGGGGGATGGTAAGTCGGGTTGAGGTGCATGAGATGGTTCGAGAGGTAGTCAGGGCTGAGGTAGTGGGGTGTGTGTGGGCTAGTCGGGGTAGTTGAGAGGGTAGTGACGTTGTTGTCATAGGGGCGGTGTAATTGGGGGGGTCGAGAAGGTAATCGGGGTGGGGGGGGGTACTCAGGGGAGGAAGGTAGCTGGCATCAGTACCAATGTTACCCAGGAGTTAGAAGTGATTTTCATCCTTCAAGCATTTCCTGAGTAACTATTCTGATAAGACGTAAGAGCCCTCTGAAGTCTCTGATTTAAATTGGATGGTTCCCAGTGCAGGGTAATCGCCTATCGGAAGTTTGAACTTCC
Source organism: Scyliorhinus torazame (assembly GCF_047496885.1). Taxonomy (NCBI): domain Eukaryota; kingdom Metazoa; phylum Chordata; class Chondrichthyes; order Carcharhiniformes; family Scyliorhinidae; genus Scyliorhinus; species Scyliorhinus torazame. The sequence continues at coordinate 230,322,679 of NC_092714.1, forward strand.
TGCACAATTCCCATGCAGTCGTTACAAGGGGCCTCCCGTAGTGCATATTCTGGGATTCCTCCCGGGTATGACCCCATCCCTGGAACGGAAGTCGTGGGCCAGTGTAATCTTTGCATTAGTTTCTTCTACAAGAATACCACAAATGCATTCACTTTCACAGTCTGCACTGAACAAATAGTTTGTTTCAGACAAATGTCTTCTCCATTAAGATAATAGTTAAGATCAGAATTCGTATTGTTCCATTCTCCTAACCAGTTACATTCAGTACATTACTATTTGGCACAACTAACTTCCAAAATGAAGCAAAGGCAAAAAGCTGTAAAATTATCTAAGATTCTTTAAATAGAGGTATTATAAATATAACATGACAGAATGGGAAAGTGAGAAAGCTTAGCATACCATCGCGGGTAATGGGTGGGGACGGTAGCACAAGTGGATAGCACTGTGGCTTCACAGCGCCAGGGTCCCAGGTTCGATTCCCTGCTGGGTCATTGTCTGTGCGGAGTCTGCACGGTCTCCCTGTGTCTGCGTGGGTTTCCTCCGGGTGCTCCGGTTTCTTCCCACAGTCCAAAGACGTGCAGGTTAGGTGGAGTGGCCATGATAAATTGCCCTTAGTGATCAAAAAAGTTTAGGAGGGGTTATTGGGTTACGGGGATGGGGTGGAAGTGAGGGCTTAAGTGGGTCGGTGCAGACTCGATGGGCCGAATGGCCTCCTTCTGCACTGTATGTTCTATTTTCTAAAAGATGGGAAAATAAAGAAATCATTGGAAGACAAAGACCTGCTGCGGAAGGATTCTCTGTTGGCTGACGACAAAATCGGAAAAGGCGATTGGGCAGAAAATAGGTTTCAACACCAAAATCGCGGCGGGTGCAGATTTGACGCCAAATCGCAATTCTCCGTCACCTCGACAACAGCGTCAATGCAGTCCGGAACGCACGTACAGTAAACACCATTTGCATTTCATTAGCAGGCCTGACCCGATATTCTCCGGGGTCGCGATTCACCGCCTCCAACGGCCCGGTTCACTTGCGCTTTTAAAAATTGTAAAACTTTGTCATGGCTCATGAGGGAGAGAGAGAGGGTGGCACGGTGGCACAGTGCTTAGCACTGCTGCCTACAGCGCTGAGGACCCGGGTTCGAATCCCAGCCCTGAACCACTGTCCATATGGAGTTTGCACATTCTCCTTGCGCCTGCGTGGGTTTCACCCCCACAACCCAGGGATGTGCAGGTTAGGTGGATTGGCCACGCTAAATTGCCCCTCAATTGGAAAAAAAATAATTGGGTACTCTAAATTTATATCTTTTTTTAAAATGAGGGAGAGAGAGGATGTAGAACACAGAGAGGTGTGACTGTGGGCTGGCGGGCTAGGCAGTGGCCTGACTGGCCGGGGTGGAGGGCGGGTTGTTTTCTGCGAAACAGGCCAAGTGGCCGGGGTGGTCCCCCACTGGACCGGGACGGTGCCCAGGCATGGACCGCCATTGCCGTGGCCTGCAAGGCAGCCATCTTGCTAAGCACCTGACTGACCACCTACCTTGGTTCCTGGTTCTGCAGAGTGACATGGCTGTAAGGGTGCCTCTAGCCCAGCACCCCACCCTCCATCTTGCCACCCCCACCCAGCCACCACCCATTGGCGGGACATCAGGCAGCCCACCCAGGGCAATGCCCACTGAAGCCCCTTCAGGGGATGCAGGGTAGGGGACGCGGAACATACTACTGGCAAGTGCTGTGCCAGCTGACAGCACACCTGACATCAGGGATGGGCGCCAGGGCCAGAGGCCCCCATGGTTCTGGGCATATTGGGGCCAGGGGTGTGGGGATGGGGGGGGGGAACATACATGGCAGAGCCCACAGTGACAACCGGGGCCACTATGTAGCCCATTGGACACCCCCCGGTTGGGGGGCTGGCTCCTGCGCAATAGGGTTATCCACTGTGGTCGTGGCTGATGACATATCCGGTGGCCACAGGCCGGTGCAGAGACCCGCAAAAATGATGCCCATGTAGCAAACAGGAGCGTGATCGAGCAGTGCTTCAGCCTTCTGAAGGCACCTTCAGGTGCCTGGGCCGCTCTGGAGGGCCCCTCCAGCATGGTGCTGAGAGGGTCGCCCGCATCGTGGCAGCCTGCTGTGTCCACCACAACATCACACAGCAGAGGGGTGATGTGCTGGAGGAGGAGAAAGGCAAGGCCTCGTCCGACGAGGAGGAGTGGGGGAGGGGAAGGATGGACAGGACATGGGAGCCAGTCAAGCACGACGAGTGCACCAGGGTGATTTCTACCCTGAAACCTGGCGCAACCAGGCCTGGATAGGCCCAGCTGCTGCTCAGGCGTCCCAGGTGGCATGGTGCTGTCCTGTTCTGCCTGCAGCCCACCAGATGCGCCAAGTACAGGAGGAGGTATTCCGGGGTGCTGCGGTGTTCCATCACCTCTTGCGTGAGTCACCGGCAAGCACCCCATCACCTCCTTATCTCTCAGGGTGCCCCATGGCCCCCGGTTACTCCATGAGACGGAGTTGTAAGCGGAGCTATTCGCTGAGGCTTCCCGCCACCTGGTGCTGTCATCATGGAGGCCCACTCTGGTCTCGACCAGGGTCTGCATACTGTTAGCTTGGGTGGCACGCATGGTAGGCATCACCTCCTGCTCCTGCACGCCGTTGGACCCTTGCAGGTACTGGATGCTCGCTGACAACCCCTCATGTAGTCACTGGCTCTGCAGTTGCATCTCCACAATTGAAGGACTGTCCAGTTCAGTAGCAGAAAACCTGTCTGGACGGCAGCTAGTCCCTGGGGTGGGTCTGCCCTCTGACCGTCTGCCCCTTGGGAGTTCCTACCTCCACCTGATGTACTGCATCAGCTGTCTGGTGCACACCAGAGAGTGTCCCAGGAGTCTCTTCACTAAAGTGTCCAACCGAGGTGAGTGTATCAGATGGTGGAGGGTGTTGGAGACAGTTGCATCGGGAAATCAGTGACATTCTCAGACTCGAGCTCCGGGTTTTCCGGAGTCTTGGGTCAAGGGCTGCCGTCCAAGCTGCTCTTGCCATCAGTGCTCGGCTCTCAGGGGGCTCTGGCTGTGGCACTGGCTGGGGGCGTGGGACACCAGAAGGCTCCGCCCCATCACCAGCAGGTCCTGCAAGACACAAGACAAGACGCATGATTAGACCGCGGGCTGGGGTGGAGTGGAGGTGGTGGGGGTGCTGGTGGGGTGAGGGTGAGGGGGTGGTGAGGGTGGTGGTGTTGTGGGGGTGAGGGTTGGGGTGGTGTGAGGGTGGGTGTGAGAGTGGGAGTGAGGGTGGTGTGGGGGTGAGGTGGGTGTGGGGGTGGTGTGGGGGTGGGGGTGAGGGGGTGATGAGAGTGGGTGTTATGAGGGTGAGGTGGTGTTGGTGTGGGGGTGAGGGTTAGGGTGATGTGAGGGTGGGCGTGAGGGTGGGATGAGGGGGTGGTGAGGGTGAGGGTAATGTGGGGTTGAGGGTGGGGGCGAAGGGGTGGTGAGGGTGAGAGTGAGGGTGTTATGAGGATGAGGGTGAGGGTTGCGCGGCCACAGACCCGACAATTCATGGCTGTAACTATAGGTTAAAGCCGGGGGGCTTTACGCTGCGTGCCTGCTAGCCGCTCACCAAACGGACCATCGGTGCAGCTTTTGTGCCCTTTTTTTGGTGTGAAACATCGCTGTTCCCATGCCGGCGTAAGCACTTAGTCTTCAAATCGGAGAATCCAGCCCATAGCCTCAGGAATGGAGAATCCAGCCGCTCATGTGGCAAAATATATGCAGTAGAAATGTTAAATTAACATGAAACTTTTGAAGAGATAAGAAATGGAAGGCATTATCGAAAGAGCCCTTCTAAAGAATGCAGAATCTGTCAGGAAGAAAGCACAGGATTTTGAGAATAACCAATAATAGGAATCGTTATATTCAGAGGATTGAGTAATTAGATAGGTGTGTGGGATGAATAAGGTAAAAGGCCTATTTCTTTTTGCAGAGATGCAGGTCTCTGGAATAATTTTTGACACAGGAAATCACCAATGTCTTTCAAAAGGAAGCTTGTTAACCTCCCGAACGAAGAGGCCATTTCCAGTTACAGGGTTCACTTGCCAAATGCTTGTCATTGTGATCAGTCATGGCAACCATTGCCTCCCTCAATTGCCTTTATGAGTCAGGCAAGAGCTTCCCCAGTGCTTTTTACTGAATTGGCCACAGGGGTTTGAGGAATGAAGGATGGTTAGAGATGCGTGGCAGTGTCCAAGGTTGCATCTTAGACTGAATGGAGAAGACTTGTGCACCCTGATTCCATTTTCTTTTCCTGCATTTTGTATGTTTGAATTGTGTAGGTCAACAATGTACTGAAATACCCTGTGCCCTGGCGGGGCGGGGGGAACCTGCTGGAATTCTTGACGCTTGAAAAGGTCAAATTTGAACTGAGGGGCAGGATGGAGGGGTTCTACAATTCATGGGCGTTATTCATAATGCACTTTCGAGAATTGGATTACATTGAACATTGGGGGGGGTGCTGGGAGGGTTGGGGTGGGGGGTGACTGTATGTGTTAATGGTGACTATGGGTGATTCCTGAATCCTTTTTGTCATTTGTTTATGTTAACATGCGGGCTAATGTTTGGGGGTTTGGTGGGAGGATGGGATTGTTGTTATTGATATGGGGATTGACATTGCATTCATTACTGATTATTGTTTATTGCTGGGAATACATTTGGGAGAAAATGTGAGAAAGGAGGAGAAAAAAAATATTTTTTACAAAAATCAATGTACTGAAATTTGGAGACTGGAATTCGAAGAACTAGAATGAAGCTTGTGGTACTAAAATGCTATGTGCATGCACATTGGCAGCCTTACAAAAAGAGATGTAGAAATGGGTGATATATTGCTGAATTGCAAAATGAATGCTACCTAAGCTTCTTTCACTGCAATATCTGACTGTGAGAAGCTGCCTCGTGCATTGCTCACAATTGAGTTGATAGGAATAATTTTGACTGTGCAACAGTGTAAAAATGGACAACACTGAATTGCCTTTTTCACACCCTGTCTGATTTTGATGTCCACCGACTGTATCCTTTCATCCCAAATTTGGCATCACACTGACTGTAACCTACAAAGGTAAATCTATAACTGTGATCCAATATGGGCACACGAGTGAATCACTAATTTAAGGGAGAATCAATCCACTTGTGTTCCACATTCCCTATGGATGTGTGTTTGAACCTGACATAAAACTGCCAGGACAGGAGTGGGGGCAGGGCAGAGTTAGGAAAAAAAGGCAGGAGTATAGGTGCAAGCCAAGATCGACACATTACAACCAGGTTGATGTAGGCAGGGAAGCAGGGATGGAGCTGAACTAATGGGCCATCATTTGCTGAAGAAGTGAATTGAACACCATCTGCTGTTAGGTAAACCTGCCCTTACACATTCAGACTTTTAAACTTTTTGTGAGGCAAGGTGCTGAAATTGCGAGCTGGTAACATTGCAGCACAAGAAACTCAAGACATGAAAGGAACAGCACAAGCAGCTGTGTATCTCCTTAACCAATCAGATTGAAGAATAATGAAATTAATAGTGCAAGGGCTGATAAAAATGTTAGATTGGGGGAATTTCATGTCAAAGCAGGCCCAAAAAGGGAAATAAAGAGAGACAAAGCAAGACACAAACAAAAAGTTGATGAATAAATATTTTCTAAAATCTCCAACAACAATTAAAACAAAAAGGAAAAGGGCAGCACAGTGGCGCAGTGGTTAGCACTGCAGTCTCATGGCGCCGAGGTCCCGGGTTCAATCCTGGCTCTGGGTCACTGTCCGTGTGGAGTTTGCACATTCTCCCCGTGTTTGCGTGGGTTTCGCCCTCACAACCCAAAGATGTGCAGGGTAGGTGGATTGAACACGTTGAATTGCCCCTTAATTGGAAAAAATGAATTGGGTCCTCGAAATTTTTTTTTTAAAGGAATGAAAATCAGCATTTGTCATTGTTAATTTCCAGTGTCAGAGTAGTTAACTGGTAGGAAATAGCACATGTCACATTGCTAAAAGGGTGCCTAAGCTGAAATAGACAAAACATATTTTCCGTTCACACTTCATGCTGTTCAGTGCATTTAAATGGCGAGGCAGTCAATGAGGTGCCATTTTCCAAAGCTATTGGCAGAGCGATTCATCTCAGACAGCTATCCTTTTGGAAATCGATATTTAACCGACATATCTGCCCTCATCTGAATTTTCTGGGGTGTTTGTTCATAAATAATGTGCCATTAACCTCACTGTTATTTTGACAGCAAATTGTGGTCCATTGTTTAGGAGTCCAAGTGTAGGGAATGGGACAGAAAGGATTGGATCTTGACTTGAGGGAACCTCTAATGTGGGAGGTAGAGAAATGGGCAGGCCAACACAGCAGCAGGAGCTCAGAAGCAGAGTCAACGGGAGGATTGAATGGACATAGGTACATTCAAAAGAGAGCTGGCTTGGAGGTTGACTGAATTGCATGGAATTTAAAACAAGAGTGATCCACATTGAGCGTTCAGTTCCATTGTCAGTTTAGGAAGAGGATTTGGGAATGACAAAAGTAAATGCTGCAAATACTCACCCGCTCTGGCACATCTGTGAAAAGAGATGTTTCTGGTCATTCACCTTTGGTCAGAACTAGCAAAAGCTAGAGATGTAACTTGTTTCAAACAAGTATGGAGGCATGGAAAAGGATGAGGGGGGGAAAAAAGGGGGAAGACTTGTGGTAGAGAGAAAAGCAAGAAAGATTAAATGACGAAAGGGACAATAGTGCAAAAGGAGATGCTAACGAAACATGCTGACTGAATGGAGGCGTAATAGGATGGTCACCCAATCTGCATTTGGTCTCCTTAATGTAGAGTCTGTACAATCCGCAAGTGTGACCCCAACTTTCAAGTTGCCTGCCATTTTAATTCTCCCTCCTCATTTGACGTCTCTGTCCTTGACTTCCTACACTGTCTGTTCGAATGAAGCTCAATGTAAATTAGAACAGCACCTCATCTCTCAATTAGGTACTTCACAGTTTTCCAGAATCAGCATTGTTTCAAATCATAACCTCTGCCCTCATGTCTTCCAGATCACAACTGTTGGTGCTGAATCTGCATTTCCCATTTATACCTCCCCCAACCCATCATTTGTTTCTTCACATGCTTCATTGTTATTTCCTTCTGTCGTGCACCATCATTCCCTTTGACAATTTGGCCATGATTTAATGGGACAAAGACAGAGTCCCATTTTGGGCGTGTTTAGTGGGGTGTTTCTCGGTGCTGACCCCGCTATTTAACGGCACTTTGTTCGGGTTTGTTTGGCCTCAGCGGGGAACGACCTGTTGAGGCTGCCTGTACATCATTTCCTGCACGAGCTTAGCTCGCCAGTGCGGAAAGGTATTCACGGATCGAGGTGCCATTTTTAAATACCGAACCAATCTTTCGACACCGCTCAGCCACCCCACTGTGGCCTCCGGACCCCCCCCCTTCCCCCCGCCCCACTGCACCCAACTTACCTCTTCCAGGGTCCTCGAGCCCCCCCCCACTCATCCCACCGCTTATGGGCAAGGCATCCCGGGCCCAACCCCCGACACAAGCAACCTGGCACCTGGGCACCTTGGCACTGCCACCCTAGAAGTGCACCTGCCAGTTTGGCAGTGCTGCCCAAGTGACAGTGCCAAGGTGCCTGTCTGACAGTGTCAAGGTGTCTGGGTGCCAGAGGGAGAGCCAGGGTACCACTCTGCCCAGGGCCCAACCCCCTCTAATGGACTTGTAGACCAGCAGGTGCCATTATGCCTAGTCCATATTTGTGGAAACTGGTGCTAAATGGTGCATTGACGAGGTCTCCCAGGCAAGGCCGTTAGTTCCAGGAGAATATAGCGAGGACGAGATCCAAGTCAGGAACGAGGAGGCTATTAAATCGCGCACTTTATCTCCCCTTGTCTTCTATCCTCTGCAGGGCTCCCCTTTTGTTCGTTCCCCCTTCCCCACTTTCCTGGCTCTGTATACGCTTAAAGTCTGTTATATCTCAAACTTTTTTTAGTTCGGATGAAAGATGGTCAACCTTTCCCTCTTCACAGATGCTGCCAGCCCATCTGAGAATCTCCAGCATTTTCTGTTTCTATTCTCTAGCATCAGTGGTATTTTCATAGATTCATAGAATCCCTTCAGTTCATAAGGAGGCCTTTAGGCCCATCGAGTCTGCACCAGCCCTTTGAAAGAGCACTCTACCTAGGCCCACTTCCGCACCATATCCCCGTCACTCCACCAAATCGTTGGACACTATAGGGAACAATGGCCTATCCACCTAGCCTGCACATCTTTGGACATTGGGAGGAAACCAGTGTACTGGAGGAAACCCACGCAGACACGGGAGAACGTACAAACTTCACACAGACAGTCACCCAAGGCTAGAATTGAATCCGGGTCCCTGCCGCTGAGGCAGCAGTGCTAACCGTTGTGCCACCATGCCAACCTATTTTGTAAAAGAAAATCAGAAATGCAGAAGGGAGACATTGCAGCGCTGGCAAAGGTTAGTCCTGTAGTTCTGGTGTGATGCATTAGAAATATTGAAACTTCATTCCAAAATCAGGAGGCAAGAACTAATGGGCAGGTAAGTGAACATGCACAAAAGTCTTAATGTTATAGATAGATGTTGCATTCATATACGTTATGAATATATGATTTTTATGCGTATATTTATTGCTTAATATGTGTTGATTTTAAAAAAATTATTTAAGGGCCCAGATGGACGGGAAGGCAAAAAGCTTTTTAGATTTTTCCAATGTCAAACTGGGAAATGTCAGTCGAATTTCCGGTCCAACTTCAACTAAAGCAGGAGGTACATCTGAGCCTCAAATAAATAGCAATGAAGTGAAGTGAAAACAAACTTTAATATTAATAAGGGATCAGATCAGAGGCATTGAAGAGCAGTTAAATATGAGGTCAGAAATATGGCGTACCGGAGTTGTGATTTTTTTTTTTGCAATGAATCGGATACAACATAATCGCCAGAGTAAATTCAGCTTTTTCAGCTCTTTAAAATTGTTCAGAAGGATTATTCTGGGATTGTTAGATTGATTATTTTTACATAATGTGCAAAACATTGCAAATAAAACAAATCCTGGATATATATGAAGTAGTTGGGCAATAAATACACATTAGCATAAATTTGTGATGGCAGGGTATAATGGACAAATCGACTGAAATATTTGGACGATGTCGCAGCATTCGTATAGGATGAAATACACCTGAGGATTGGAGAAAAGAAAATGCGATGCAAATATGTTAAAAAGGAAAAGGGATAATCCAGGCTGGTTAGCCGGACATGTATTGTAGAAAAAATACTGGAGGGTGCCTTAATAGAAACAAAGGATGGATATAGAAGAATATAGAACCATTAGATTGTGTCTAATAAATCTCTTGGGTGGAACTCTCTGTTCCTGAGACTCTGGGCTGGATTTTACGATTTTGGGGCTATGTTCAGAGGATCTGTGGCATTTTACGTTTGAAAAATCGTCGCCGTCCCAGCACCAATCCTCCAGCCGGTGAAAGGCCAGCATCCTCGCCAAGTAAAACGACCAGCCTCAATGAAATAAATGGCCAGAGAATTGCCGGACCCTGCGTATGCGCACGGCGACGACCTGCAGCAGTCGCGCCGTACAACATGGCGCCGGAAGCGTGTAGACCCGACCTGCCAGATAGTGCCCCCCTGGACACACCCACGCCACCACATGGCCACCCCCCACCAGTCCCCCAGCCTTCGCCAAAACCCGTCTCCGGCCAGCAGCACAACTCCCGCCCCACCGTAGCGGCGCTGGACACAGTCCGCAGCCGTCACGCCGGGTTCGCGACTGCTGAGACCACACGTCAACCGTGCGGTTGGGAACTCAGCATATCAGGGGTGGCGCATCGGGGGAGGGCCTTCAGGTGATGTCCTGAGGCCGTCCCAACGGCGTGCGACGTGTGCCGCGATGATGCTGTTTTGGAGATAGTGCAGCGTCCAAAAACAGGCGCCGCACCCAACTCCATCGTAAAAAGGGATTCTCCGCCTGATGTGGAACGGAGAATCCCGCCTTATGTGTTGATGCTGGGGCAGAATTTGTGGTCTTTTACGACAGCAAAACTGGTGTTGCACCTAGACAGATTCAGCGAACGTTGAGGGGCTGGCACCGGCGCCACGTGGAACACAATCGATTCCAATGAGAAACCGTGCTGACTTTGCTGGGTCCGTGATTGACACTCAGGAGGCCAACAAGCTGCAGCCGCATACACACACTACACTCCCCATACACACCATCCCAGCCAACAAGATGGCGCTGGAGCGCACCCATCCCGCTGATGGGTCTGCTGCGGCCAGAGGGCACCCATACGACCCGTGGTCATAAGTTCACAGTGGGCAGTCAGCAGAGTGCGCAACTGCATGGTTGCCTTGCAGGCTGCAGCAATGGTGTTCTGTGCCCTTCCTCGCCCACCCCACAGCCCCGTCCTGGCCACCCCCTTGCTACTCCCTACGGATCTGGCAGAAGTCGCCCAGCCAGCGGCAAAACTGTCAGCAAACTATGGCGATGTTGGACACTTTCCACACCCCGTCTCTCTCCCTCATCAGCTACGGCGCCTGTTTCACAATTTTTAAAAGTGCAAGTGAACCTCGCCGCCGGGAATGCCGCCAGTGGAGGCAAAGAATCGCGGCGGCCTGGAGAACACCGGGTGAAGCCCGCTAATGATATGCCAGCAGTGTTTACTGTACATGCGGAGTGAAACGCATTGATGCCGATATCGAGGTGACGGAGAATTGCAATTTGACATGAACCCGGCTCCCACCCCGATTTTGGCGTCAAAACCGATTCTGCACCCAATCGCGTTTCCGGATTCCTGTGTCAGCTGCTGGAGAATCCCACCCCTTGCCTTCGTTATCTCCGTGTGTAAACAAAAACTCTATGTATAGGCGCCACTCAATGGGTATTGTTTGTGGAGATTTTAACAAAGCTTTAGATACGGTGCCACATAGACGATTGGCTGATAAAAGTGGACGGCTTAGGTTGATGGCTCCAGCAATGGATAAAATATTCTGACCCAAAGTTCTAAACAGAACAACAGAAGAGAAAGTGAATAGTGGAGTAACTCGGGGATCAGTGCCATTGACAATTTGCATAAATTACTTGGAAGTAGGGACAGGGACAAATATCAAATAGTTAAGGACAGAAAACAATGGAGAATAGGCTAATCTAGAAAGATTGGGGTAAAGAGCTGACACTACTACATGCCATTTAATGTGAGAAAACAGGGTCATCAGATTGGGAAAGGATAATAAATAGTGGCTTTAAGAAAATGGCATTATTCAACTGAACATGTCACAGCAGTGAGGTTGAGGATTTGTATGGTTACACGATATGGACAGTAAAAGAGCAAAAAACACTAGGGCTGGACAACCTGAGAAATTGGGCTTTCATAGTTGTACAGCATGTGCTTGAAAAGATTTTCAAGCATCTTTGAAAATAAATTTTGGTAAGTGTCAGTTTGACATACTTTTCATCTAAGTGTCAAGAATTTGCAGATTCAAGCTCCACTTACTTTTAATATTCATCTACGGGATGTGGGCTTCGCTGGTTAGGCCAGCATTTATTAGTCAGCACCAATTGCCCTTGTGCTGAGCTGGTGCTGGTGGTGAGCTGCCTTCTTAAACCGCTGTAGTCCCTGTGGTGTAGGTGCACCCACAGTGATGTTAGGGAGGGAGTTCCAGGATTTTGACCCAGAGACAATGAAGGAACAACGATATACTTCCAAATCAGGACAGTAAATGGCTTTTAGGGGAACATCCAGGCCGTGGTGTTCCCATGTATTTGCTGCCCTTATCCTTCTAGATGTTAGTGGAAGTGTGTTTGGAAGGTGTTGCCTAAAGAGGCTTAAGGAATTCCTGCAGTGCTTCTAGTAGATGGTACGTACACACTACTGCCAATGTGTATTGGTAGTGTAGGGAGTGACTATTTGAGGATGGGTGCCAATCAATTGGGCTGCTTTGTGTCGAGCTTCTTGAGTGTTTTTGGAGCTGCACTCATCACAGCAAGTGGAGAGTATTCCATCACACTCCCGACGTGTGCCTTGTATGTGGTGGACAGGCTTTGCGGAGTAAGGAGGTGAGCTACTCACGACAAGATTCCTAGCTTCTGACCTGCTCTTGTAGCCACAGTACTTATATGGCTGGTCCAATTCAGTGGTGATCAATGGTGACCTTCAGAATATTGATAGTGGGGAATGCAGCAGTGGCAATGCCAATGAATATCAGGATCAATGGTTAGATTATCTTGTGTTGGAGATGGCCATTGCCTGGCACTTGTGTGGCACGAATGTTACTTGCCATTTGTCAGCCCAAGTCTGGATATTGTCCAGGTCTGGTTGCATTTTGACATGGACTGCTTCAGTTACTGAGGAGTGGCGAATGGTGCTGAACATTGTGCATTCATCGGCGAACATCCCCATTTCTGACCTAATGGTGGAAGGTAGGTGATTGATGAAGCAGCTGAAGATGCTCCCCAGGAACGTCTGCAGTAATGTCCTGGAACTGAGATGATTGAAATCCAACCACCACAACCATCTCCTTTTGTGCTAGGTATGACTCCAACCAGCAGAGAGTTTTCCCCCAATTCCCATTGACTCCAGTTTTGCTAGGGGTCCTTGATGCCATCTCAGTCAAATACTGCCTTTGTGTCAAGGGCAGTTACTCTAGCCTCACATCTGAAATTCAGCTTTATTGTCCATGTATGAACCAAGGCTGTAATGAGGTCAGAAGTGGAGGTATCCTGGTCGAACCCGAACTGAACATCAGTGAGCAGGTTATTGCTGAGTAAGTGCAACTTGATAGCGTTGTTGATAACGTCTTCCATCACTTCCAAAAAGCAAGTTTGTCCTGCTTTTTGAGTACAGAATATACCTGGGCAATTTTCCACATTGCCGGGTAGATGCCTGTGTTTTGCTGTATTGGAACAGCTTGGCTAGGGACGCAGCAAGTTCTGGAGCATACGTCTTCGGAATATTGCCGGAATATTGTCAAGGCCATAACCGTTGCAAGATCCAATGCCTTCAGCCGTTTCTTGATATCACATGGAATGAAATGAATTGGCTGAAGACTGACAACTGTGATGTTGGGTGTCATAATATGCACCCATGCACATCATGAGGTAAAAGCAGGCAGTGACAGACACCCAGGTGAGCCAATCAACATACAGAACTGAACACGACCAATCACCAGACAGAACACCAGAGGGGGGCTTCCAACTATAAAACACACATAACATTCTGCCTCTTTCCACTGGTGACAACTGTAGTGACAGTCAGGGTGTACAAATCATTCAACACCTTCTACATGTGGATCAGAGAAAGCCTGGTTTAGATAGTTAATGTTAGTTTACTTAGAGTAGTAGAGAGTCAACCCACAGGCAGCTGTGTGCTTCGTTACTGAAGTTCAATAAATCTTATTGAACCAACGCCTACGTTTAGTGTATGCTTGATCATTTAACTACACCGTGTTGCAGTCCGTGTTACCCCAGAGTGAATAACATGACATGATACCAGGAATGGCTACTGCTTCTAAGTAACTTACCTTTGAAAATTCACTGACGACCAGCAACTGCCTTCCAGCAGCATGGAAAATATCCAGGCACCTCCACAGCTCCGGATCTCTGGGAACCTTGGCGCCAACTGCCGGGTCTTCAAGCAGAAATTCAGTCTATACCTTGAGGCCTCAGGCCTCGAAAGTGCATCCAATGCCCGAGAAATCGCGCTGCTACTGTCGACTGCGGGGGACCAGGCCATCCAAATCTTCAATTCGCTCACTTTTGCCAACGGTGAGGACAAGACCAAGTTCCAGACCGTCTTAGCCAAATTCAACAGTCACTGTGAGGTCGAGACAAACGAAAGCTTCGAGCGTTATGTCATCGAGCAGCGCCTTCAGGGTAAGGATGAGCCTTTCCAGTCTTTTCTCACTCATCTTCGCATTCTAGCGCAATCCTGCAAATGCAATGACACCGTTGACTCCCTCATCAGGGATCAGATCGTGTTTGGTGTCCACTCCGACGCCCTGATGGAGCAGCTCCTAAAAATATAACATATGATCCTGCCAGCGGCCATCGAGACGTGCAAAGTCCACGAACAGGCGAAAAGTCGCTATTCCCGCCTTAAGTCGGCAGAGCAGGACCAACTTGCCTCCCACGAGGCTGAGAGTGTACAGGCCATTGCCCGAATGTGGCGCCTGAGCCTCGATGAAGGCGGCCATTTTGCACGCTTTTCCAGGGGTCCCACGCATGCGCACCAAGGTCGGGAGAACGAAGCGGCCGAAAACTACACTGCGCAGGTGCGAGCAGCGGCTGACCGCACTGCGCATGTGCGACAGTGCACCGAGTGTCACGACGTCGACCCAACTGGGCACCGCCCATTTAAAGCGGCAATGCCCTGCAAGAGGGAGGCGATGTCTCAACTGCAAGACGCTTGGCCATTATGCGGCTTCGTGCAGGTCTGCACCTCCGATAGGGGGCCAGCAATCCCAGTTCCAACGCAGACTTGTTCGAAGTGTGCAGCAAGGGCTGCTGGATTTGGAACCTGATCCTGTCACGGATCCAGACTGTTCCGGCCATTCATGTAACTGACCTGGATCACCTCCCAGTGCTGCAAAAGATGCAGCAGATCAGAACCTGGCAAAAGCTGACATATGATACTTATGATACTGATCTGCCCGTGCTCTCCCCGAAGGACGCTGTTCGCGTCAAGTTGCCTGGTGGAGGCTGGTCAGCTCCAACTGTTGCTGTTCGACAGGCTACTCCCAGGTCGTTTGTGGTTCGTATGACTGATGGATCTATTGTCCGGCGCAACAGAAGGGCACCACGTAAACGTGCCTGCCCACCACCGGATATCACGTTCCCAGATGTCGTTCTGCCTTATCCACGAGGCCACCAATCTGGCTGCATGCCAACCTGTCAAGACACCATCATCCCTGCCTCCACCTCTCAGGCGGTCCACAAGAATCCGACGACAGCCCCAACGACTGGACTTATAAACAGTTCCTTTGTATAAATACTGTTATGTTTCTGCACGCTAGACACCTTACATGTACATATCCATTCACTCACCAATTCCTGTATATAGTTACTTTTGTAAATATGTCGTGTATGCTCTAAGCAGCCGAAACTTTTTTTAAAAAGGGGGGGATGTCATAAATATGCATCCATGCACATCATGAGGTAAACGTAGGCAGTGACAGACACCCAGGTGAGCCAATCAACATACAGAACAGAACACGACCAATCACCAGACAGAACACCAGAGGGGGGCTTCCAACTATAAAACTCACATCAGCACTCTGCCTCTTTCCACTGGTGACAACTGTAGTGACAGTCAGGGTGTACAAATCATTCAACACCTTCTACACGTGGATCAGAGCTAGCCTGGTCTAGATAGTTAATGTTAGTTTACTTAGAGTAGTAGAGAGTCAACCCACAGGCAGCTGTGTGCTTCGTTACTGAAGTTCAATAAATTTTATTGAACCAACGCCTACATTTGGTGTGTGCTTGATCATTTAACTGCATCGTGTTGCAGTCCGTGTTAGCCCAGGGTGAATAACATGATATTGGGGACCTCCAGAGGAGCCCAAGATAAATCATCCACTCGGCTTTGTGGCTGAAGATTGTTACAAATTCTTCAGCCTTGTCTTTGGCACAGATGTGCAATGCTCCTCCATCGTTGAGGATGGGGATATTTGTATATCCTCCTCCTCTAGTCAGTTGTTGAATTGTCCAGCACCATTCACGGCTAGATATGCAGGACTGGCGGACTTAGATCTGATCCATTAGTTGTGGAACTGTTTAGATCTGTCCATCACTAGCTGCTTATACTGTTTGGCACACAAATAGTCCTGTGTTGTTTGTGGGAGAGAGGAAAAGAGGAAGTTTGTATCAAAAAATGGTGCTTTGCAAAGTATGCAATTTACTTATGTATGAACAACAGCAGAGGTAAATTCCTACATAGGCATTTTCTGTAGTAAGCACACCTAACATTCCTTTAATTTCTTTGACAACATTAGAACTCGTAAAGGAGTACAGCTGGTAAAGCTTTGATAATATTAAACTGTTGCTCTTTTCAGAGACTTTTTCCAATGTAAAGTCAAAGTCATTTAGTTAAATAATGCAAATGATGCAAAGGGAAACAATGGGTCATAAAGAAATACTAAGGGTTTTCCACACACACGCGTGTGTTTCTCTGCAGCAGGAGTCAGCCCACCGTCAGACGACATGGGATATTTTGGTCCTGCCACTGCCCATGGGATCCACCCCCGGTGGGGGTTCGCCATTGGCGGGTCTGGAGATCCGGCTGGTAAGAATGGCTGGAGCACCCCCCCCACCAAATGGTCTGCTCATGAATATGAAATTTTGAGGTGATAAGTGTCTTTATTTTATACAAATTATACCAATATAAATTGGTAAATTAGTATAATGCCTGTGATGAAGGTGCTAAATAGTAGACTCATAACTAATGTCAGAGTACATGGAGTCAAGGGACCAGTAGAAGAATCAGTAGCAAACAGGCTACCAAATAGACAACATAGGATAGGGGTTAAAGCCAAAGGTACTCTGACTGTGAAAGCTGTGAAGAGGTGTTCCACTGGGATCTGTGCTGAGTCCACTGTTGCTCACCATTTATATCAATGATTTGGGCTTGGGAATTGGAACTGCAGAATCAAATTTTGCAATGTCACCAAACTAGGCTTATAATTAATACTGAGGGAGACCAGAAGAACACAAGACACCATGAACAAATTTGCAGAATGGATATATAAATGGTAAATGAATTTCAATGTAGACAAGTGTGAGGTGTTTTATTTCAGTCAGAGGAATAAAGAGGCGAGCATGTCATTTGTAAACAGACTATGAATGGTAGAGTTGAGAAGAGATTATTGACTCATTAACAGTAGCAACACAGATTGAAAAAAACCAAAACAATCACATCATTGGGCTTCCCTTGTAGAGGAATAAAATTCAAAAGCAGAGAAGTTGTGTTAAACTTATATACAGGACCTTGGTTAGACCACAATTTAGAGTATTTGGCACATCTTTGTTCTCTAGACGTCATTTAAAGGATATGGAACCACTAGAGAAAGTAAACAGATTGACAAAGATGATATGAGAACAACAGGAGAACAATTAGCAGGAAAGACCGGGCAGGCTTGAACTCCCTCCTACAGAAAAGAGAATAATGAGTCACCTGTTGGAGGGCTTTAAAATGTTGACATGTTTAAATAGGGTAGACACAGAGAGGATGTTTCAACTTCAGGGGAGAGTCTGAAATTGAGACCATCAACCTAGGATATTAACTAATAATTCCAAAAAGAAATTCAGGTAGAATTTCATTATCGAGAGTGATGAGAATGTGGAACTTGTTACCTGTTGGGTAAGGTTGAGGCAAATAATTACGATAATTTAGCAGGAAACTAGACAAGTAAATAAGGAAGCAAGGAGTCATGTTTGATAGGGTTAGCTGAAGGAATGTGGGAGGAGGCGCATGCAAGGCATAAACAGTAGCTTAGGCTTGTGAGGCCAAATGACTCATTTCTGTCCTGTCCAATTCTCTGTAAATCTAATCCACGTCAATCTCTATTTGTGAATTCTTTCACATGGTCTGTGATTGTTATAAATTTTGATTCTCTCAGTTTCAACAATGCTGGTTATTCCAGTGGCCACTAAATTTATACTCAGAATAGCAACCATGTTACCCAATATCTAATCATATAGTAGCACAATCCAAAAACATTGCAGAATTAAGCATCAGTCTTGGCCCAGTGGTTGAAATGTTGCCACTTAAGTCAGAAGGCTATGGTTCATGTCCTATTCCAGTGACTTAAGCACATAGGCCAAGCAGTTTTTCAGTGCAACATTGAGGGACTGCTGCACTGTCAAAGGTGCTATCCTTTGGATGAGATGTTAAAATGAGTTCCCATCTGTCCTCTCAGACGGCATAAGAAATTTCATGTAACTATTCAAATTTGAGCAGGAGAGATCTCATCAGCAGTAATTATCACTCGACAAACTCGAAAAAAAATGTACTGGTCTTTTATTTAGTTGTTGTTTGAGAGATCTTGTTGTATACAAATTGTTTGCCCTGTTTTGTGCATTACTATATCATGGTTGTATTTTGGTTATTTATTTGATTGGCTGTGAAGCATTTTGGGACATCTTGAGTTCTTGAAGGCAAACTGCTTGTCTACAATTTAGCTCAATGCCTGCACACATAAACACTGGATGAATTCACATTTTAACCTATGTAGTTTTATTCTTCAAATTAGGAATAATTATTATTTGTAAAATAGCAAGCCTGAAAGAAGCTGAGCAGTTTATTCAGAAATAATTCATTAGAAATGCTCTCATCTTTCGACCTCCGATCAATGGTCCAGCGGACGCTGGTATTGCTATGTAATTAAGGTTTGTGTGTCAATAGTCTGTTTAGAAATCATTTCTCTCGCTATAAAAATAACTCTAATTTTGTTGTGGTTTGACTGCGGCTTAGTTTAAGCTTTGACCATCAAATTAATCTGGATTTAAGGCAACGCAGCTGAAAACATTTTAGCTTTGCTAGTATTCAGGGATTAGAAATAAACATGTTCCTGTACACTGTTACTGCAAACCAGATGTCTCAGAAGATAGAGAGGGAGCTTTAGTATGGACAGTTGTATCATGTGGGCTCTCAGAGCCGAGAGGTGCTTTAATTTGATATTGGTGTGCAATTTTTTTCAAATGCAGAGGATATGTTAGGTGCATTTAATTAACATGAAAGTGAAGCAATTAGTTACTGCATGGTCTGTATTTGAAGGATTGGAATATTACTTATGGAGAAAAACAATCACATATCAAAATACAACTGAGAAAATGTAAAACGCCTACTGATAATCAGGTTCATTTGCTTCCAAGAGGACATAAATTTGAAATGGGTGCAGATGTCCGACTGACATCTAACTCTCCAAAATTAATGTATTTATAATAAATTAATATATTTATTATAAATTTTTATGGTGGGAAAACAGTCAAGTTAATTGTCATTTTAAGGAATGTTGAATCTTTACCAACCTACGTTGAGATTTTCAGATGAATGCATAATTTAACTACATGGTCACATGTCCTTTACTATTCGCATTATTTTCAAATGGTGTCGTATACTCCATCCTGTCTCCCTCAGTGTAACCTATCTCTTGCATTTAGCTTACATCCATACCTGACTGTGGCCAGGTCTGGAGCCATGTAGTTCTGGCAGGACTGAATTATGGAACATCAAGCAGGTTATTGGTGAATGCCTGGGACTTGGTGACACTCCTTTCATCACTTCACTGAAGGAGGCTGATAGGCGGATTATTAGCTTGGTCACAGTCATTCTTACATTTGTGCACAAGATGTCATCTCAGCATTGTTCCACATTGATTGTGACACTGAAATTTATAAGCCTAGCAGAATAGCTCGGCTGCTTCTGGTGTTAACATTCCACAGCAGAGTGCTGTCAGGACCCATTGCCTTTTCTCTGTCTAGTTATTCAACCATCTCTCAATGCAATGTAGGGTAAGCCAAATTGACTGGGCATGGGAATTTATGATGGTAGGATCCTCTGACAGCAGTTGACCAGGATTATATGCTTGAAACTAGACTAAAGACATTTGCACCCATCTCAGCCCTGTCTCTTGCATTCATATTCTGGACTTCTCTGTAGATCAGGAAGAGGGTGTTCATGAACTTCTTCCAGATGTTAGTTCTCTGGATGCCCATCAATATGCTTGGCTGGATGCAATGTTACAGAGCTTTGCTCGGATCCACTAGTTGAGCAATTACTTTGCTTTAGTCAGTCGGATAATGCATGGTATCTCACATGATAAAACATTCTTGTGCTTGTAAAATAGCATATTATCTGAATTAAAGTCAGCAGGACCATAGAATATCAGTTAATGTAAATTGAACACATGCTACAGATCGAGTTGTGACTTCAGTCCAGCTGCATCAGTATGGCTATAACACAAGAAGCTACTTGTCTAATAAAATCTTTATGAAGTTACTGTGAAAATCCCCTAGTCGCCATACTCCAGCGCCTGTTCGGGTACACAGAGGGAGAATGCAGAATGTCCAAATTATCTAATAGCACTTCTTTCGGGACTTGTGGGAGAAATCCGGAGCACCCGGAGGAAACACATGCAGACACGGGGAGAATGTGCAGACTCCGAAGACAGTAACGCTAGCTGGGAATCTAACCTGGAAACCTGGCGCTGTGAAGCCATAGTGCTAACCACTATGCTACCGTGCTGCCCTGTGTAATTGGGTAATTGTCCAGGTATGTCCTGTTCACAAAAAGCCAGAAAAAAATCAGTCCATTCTCAATCCGTGGGCGAAATTCTCCGGTATCGACGCGATGTCTGCCGACTGGCGCCCAAAACGGCGCAAATCAGTCGGGCATTGCACCGCCCCAAAGGTGCGGAATGCCCTGCATCTTGGGGGGCCGAGCCCCAACCTTAAGGGACTAGGCCCGCGCCGGATGAATTTCCGCCCCACCAGCTGGCGGAAAAGGCCTTTGGTGCCCCGCCAGCTGGCACGGAAATTACATCTCCGGGCGGCGCATGCGCGGGAGCGTTAGCGACCGCTGACGGCATTCCCGCGCATGCGCAGTGGAGGGCGTCTCTTCCGCCTCCGCCATGGTGGAGACCGTGGCGAAGGCGGAAGGAAAAGAGTGCCCCCACGGCACAGGCCTGCCCGCGGATCGGTGGGCCCCGATCGCGGGCAAGGCCACCGTGGGGGCACCCCCCAGGGCCAGATCGCCCCGCGCCCCCCCCCAGCACCCCGGAGTCCGCCCGCGCCGCCGGTAAGGCAGTTGTAATCTACGCCGGCGGGACAGGCATTTTAGCAGCGGGACTTCGGCCCATCCGGGCAGGAGAGTCGCAGGAGGGGGGGGCCCGCCAACTGGCGGGGCGCGATTCCCGCCCCCCGCCGAATATCCGTGACGGAGAATTCGGCAACCAGCGGGGCGGGATTCACGCCAGCCCCCGGCGATTCTCCGACCCGGCGGGGGGTCGGAGAATCTCGCCCATTAACACTGTAATAGAAAGTGTCATCAACAGTGCTATTAAGCAAAAATCTGCTCAGTGATTTTCAGTTTGGGTTCCACCAGGATCAATCGGTTCCTGACCTCATTATAACCTTGGTCCAAACATGGACAAAAGAGCTGAATTCTGGAGGTGAGGTGTTGTTTGACACAACAGCAGTATTTGACCAAGTGTGGCACGAAGGATCCCCAGTAAAATCGAAGTCATAAGTGAAGTCATGCCTAGTACAAAGAAAGATGGTTATGGTTGTTGGAGATAAGTTATCTTAGCCCCAGCACAGTGCCCTAGGACTAACCATCTTCAGCTGCATCATCGATAACCTCCCCTCCATCATAAGGCCAGAGTGAGGTGTCTAGTTTGACCAGCAATTCCTCAGATGCTGAAGCAGCCCATGCCCACATTCAGCAAGATGGAGACCCTTCCAGGAATGGGTACCTAAGTGGAAAGTAATATTAATGCAACACAAGTGCCAGAAAATGAACATCTCCGACAAGAGAGAATCTAAATAGCTTCCCTCGACATTACCATTGCCCAATTGCTCCATCATCAACAACTAACTAGAAACTTAACTAGGTAAACCATATAAATACTAGGTCAGGATGTTGTTATGGAGGTGGGAAGTGGGGGTTGTGGTGCGGGGTGCGGGGGGGGTGGGGGGGGGGGGGGGGAGACTGACAGTGAATTGGCAGCACCTGCCATCATTACCCCACTGAAACTCTCTGCAACCTCAGGATGTGAGGCACGCACAGATTAGCAGGGAAATTCCAAAATTGGGGTCTGTCATTCAGGGCTGTGCTGTGGACATCCCCAAACCCCCAGTACCACCAACCCTTTCACTCCCAGAGTCAGCAATTGTTGAAATCAGCAAGAACCACCACATTGCCACTCTCACGTTGCTGTTAAGTGACCCATAAAAAGTAATGTCTTCTTCATTCAGGTACAAGGTTTTTAATAATAATGTTAATAAAATTTGATCAACGACAGAACAGCGTAACTGGCCCTGATAAAACAATTTTATTTTGTATATTTTAAAACTACATTTTTTCATAATTTTTTTTAAAGTTTTAAGAATATTTTAGCTTCACCCGTGTGTATGCACCAATCTTTCACTTGTTCTCAGGAGATAATTTTAAAAGTGATTTTATGTTTGTGCTTTTAGTTTCCTTTTTGTGTGTCTGTGAAAATCCTATAGTGTGATTCATTGCTTGAACACCCTGATGACATCACTCCAGCTCCACACTGTTCGGAAAAGAACACTGCCGTACCGATATTACGTGGAGGTGGGGTGAAATTCTTACCAGCGAAATGAATAGATCTCTCAGCGTGACTTACTTCGAGGTCAGTGATGAGTTTCACCTCTGGCCACAGACTAAGGTCCAAAAGTTACTAGAGCAGGTCAGAGGTTGAGTATTCTACAGCGAGTGACTGACCTCTTGACTCTGCAAAATCGTTCCACCATCAACAAGACAGAAGTCAGGAGTTTATTAGAATTATCTCCGCTTGCATAGTTTGGTGCAACTCCAAAAATATAGGAGAAGCTCGATACCATAGAGGACAGAGCAGCCGGCTTGATTGGCATCGCATACACCACCTTCCTACTCATTCCCTCTACTACCAGTGCTACGTGGCTACAGTGTGTTCCATCTACAAAATGCACTGCAGCACCTTGCCAAGACTTCAACAGTACCTGCCAAACCCGTGATATGTAGCATCTAGGACAGGGCAGCATGCAGGTGCAAGGATACAGCACCACCTCCAAGTTCCCCTCTAAGTCACACACCATCCATACTGTTCCTTCGTCATCAAACTGTCAAAATCCTGGAACTCCCTTTCTAACAGCACAGTGGATGTACCTACACCACAGAGATTGCTGTGGCTCAAGAAGGCAGCTCACCACCACCTACTCTAGGGAAATTAAGGATGGACAATAAATGCTGGCCTTTCCACAATGTCCATATCCAGTGACTAAATGAAAAAAGTAATTCAGTTTTGAAGACTGCATGTCCAACAGGATAGATCTCACAAAATACAATTCATTTCATTCCATTTTTAAAAATAATCTTTAAAGCTATTTGTGTGAATCAGTAAACACAAGATTTAAATCTCGTAATGATTACAGATTTCCTCTGTGGGCTCGCATGTAACTAAGTGAGTTCTCCCAGTGAGACAGAGAAGACAGCCAGAGTGAGACAGCAAAGAGTGAGTTTGGGAATTTGAATCGAGGTGGGAATTCGAAGCTGGGTGGGGAGGAAGTGTTTTTTTTATCCCTGGTAAGTGACTGGTAAGTAGTGTTTCTGTTTTTCTGTTTCTTTTCATTGGTATATATATATATATTTTTTTTCTTCATTGTTTATTTATTTAGTTAAATTTTGGGGGGGGAAATTGAAATTGTTCAAGTTAACCGAAGGTTTAAGACATGGCAGGAGATTTCAGACCCATGTCATGCTCCTCGTGTGCGATGTGGGAGCTCAGGGACACATCCACTGTCCCTGGCTCCTTCACGTGCAAGAAGTGTGTCCAGTTGCAGCTCCTGTTAGACCGCTTGACGGCTCTGGAGCTGCGGATGGACTCACTTTGGAGCGTCCGCGATGCTGAGGACGTCGTGGATAGCACGTTTAGCGAGTTGGTCACACCGCAGGTGAAAGGTACTGAGGGAGATAGTAAATGGGTGACCAAAAGACAGAGCAAAAGTAGGAAGGCAGTGCAGGTGTCCTCTGCGGTCATCTCCCTGCAAAACAGATATACCGCTTTGGATACTGTTGAGGGAGATGGCTCACCAGGGGAAGGCGGCAGCAGCCAGGTTCATGGCACCGTGGCTGGCTCTGCTGCGCAGCTGGGCAGGAAGAAGAATGGCAGGGCTATAGTGATAGGGGACTCAATTGTAAGGGGAATAGACAGGCGGTTCTGCGGACGAAATCGAGACTCCAGGATGGTATGTTGCCTCCCTGGTGCAAGGGTCAAGGATGTCTCGGAGCGGCTGCATGACATTCTGGGGGGGGGGGAAGAGGGTGAACAGCCAGCTGTCGTGGTGCACGTAGGCACCAACGATATAGGTAAAAAACGGGACGAGGTCCTACAAGCTGAATTTAGGGAGCTAGGAGTTAAACTAAAAAGTAGGACCTCAAAGGTAGTAATCTCAGGATTGCTACCAGTGCCACGAGCTAGTCAGAGTAGGAATGTCAGGATAGAGAGGATGAATACGTGGCTCGAGAGATGGTGCAAGAGGGAGGGATTCAAATTCCTGGGACATTGGAACCGATTCTGGGGGAGGTGGGACCAGTACAAACCGGACGGTCTGCACCTGGGCAGGACTGGAACCGATGTCCTAGGGGGGGGTGTTTGCTAGAGCTGTTGGGGAGAGTTTAAACTAATGTGGCAGGGGGATGGGAACCGATGCAGGAAGTTGGAAGGTAGTAAAACAGGGACAGAAATAAAAGGCAGTAAGGG
The DNA here is from genome assembly GCF_047496885.1 of Scyliorhinus torazame. Lineage (NCBI taxonomy): Eukaryota > Metazoa > Chordata > Chondrichthyes > Carcharhiniformes > Scyliorhinidae > Scyliorhinus > Scyliorhinus torazame. The sequence goes on from NC_092714.1 coordinate 230,347,217, forward strand.
GGAAAGTGTAAGGCAGAGAAGCCATAGTCAAAAATAAAAAAGGGCGACAGTACAAGGTACAGTGACTGAGGGGAGCTCAGTGAATAGGACCAGGAATACTAAAAGAAATAAAACGGGAAGTGAAAACATTAATGGTAAGCGATGCAGCAGGTTGTTACAGGAAGATGTGGGTTCGACGACAAGGAAAATTAGGAGAAAGGTTAAGAGGAAATATAACTTAGGAGAGGTTACTGATCGAGGTGTTAAGATTAAGAACAGAGGTAAAAAAGCCAACATAAGTGTACTTTACCTGAATGCTCGTAGTATTCGGAATAAGGTAAATGAGTTGATGGCGCAAATCATCGTGAATGACTATGATTTAGTGGCCATTACTGAAACATGGTTAAAGGATGGTCATGACTGGGAGTTAAATATCCGAGGGTATCAAACTTTTCGGAAGGACAGAGTGGATGGTAAGGGAGGTGGTGTAGCTCTGTTATTTAAGGATGACATCCAGGCAACAGTAAGGGATGACATCGGTGCTATGGAGGATAAGGTTGAATCCATTTGGGTGGAAATCAGGAATAGTAAGGCGAAAAAGTCACTGATAGGAGTAATCTATAGGCCACCAAATAGTAACATTATGGTGGGGCAGGCAATAAACAAAGAAATAACAGATGCATGTAGAAATGGTGCAGCAGTTATCATGGGGGATTTTAATCTACATGTTGATTGGTTTAACCAGGTCGGTCAAGGCAGCCTTGAGGAGGAGTTTATAGAATGTATCCGCGATAGTTTCCTCGAACAGTATGTAATGGAACCTACGAGGGAACAAGCGGTCCTAGATCTGGTCCTGTGTAATGAGACAGGATTGATTCAGGATCTCATAGTTAGGGATCCTCTCGGAAGGAGCGATCACAATATGGTGGAATTTAAAATACAGATGGAGGGTGAGAAGGTAAAATCAAGCACTAGTGTTTTGTGCTTAAACAAAGGAGATTACAATGGGATGAGAGAAGAACTAGCTAAGGTAGACTGGGAGCAAAGACTTTATGGTGAAACAGTTGAGGAACAGTGGAGAACCTTCCAAGTGATTTTTCACAGTACCCAGCAAAGGTTTATACCAACAAAAAGGAAGGACGGTAAAAAGAGGGACAATCGACCGTGGATATCTAAGGAAATAAGGGAGAGTATCAAATTGAAGGAAAAAACATACAAGGTAGCAAAGATCAGTGGGAGACTAGAGGACTGGGAAATCTTTAGGGGGCAACAGAAAGCTACTAAAAAAGCTATAAAGAAGAGTAAGATAGATTATGAGAGTAAACTTGCTCAGAATATAAAAACAGATAGTAAAAGTTTCTACAAATATATAAAACAAAAAAGAGTGGCTAAGGTAAATATTGGTCCTTTAGAGGATGAGAAGGGAGATTTAATAATGGGAGATGAGGAAATGGCTGAGGAACTGAACAGGTTTTTTGGGTCGGTCTTCGCAGTGGAAGACGCAAATAACATGCCAGTGACTGATGGAAATGATGCTATGACAGGTGAGGACCTTGAGAGGATTGATATCACCAAGGAGGTAGTGATGGGCAAGCTAATGGGGCTAAAGGTAGACAAGTCTCCTGGCCCTGATGGAATGCATCCCAGAGTGCTAAAAGAGATGGCTAGGGAAATTGCAAATGCACTAGTGATAATTTACCAAAATTCACTAGACTCTGGGGTGGTCCCGGCGGATTGGAAATTAGCAAACGTGACACCACTGTTTAAAAAAGGAGGTAGGCAGAAAGTGGGTAATTATAGGCCAGTGAGCTTAACTTCGGTAGTAGGGAAGATGCTGGAATCTATCATCAAGGAAGAAATAGCGAGGCATCTGGATGGAAATTGTTCCATTGGACAGACGCAGCATGGGTTCATAAAGGGCAGGTCGTGCCTAACTAATTTAGTGGAATTTTTTGAGGACATTAACAGTGCGGTAGATAACGGGGAGCCAATGGATGTGGTATATCTGGATTTCCAGAAAGCCTTTGACAAGGTGCCACACAAAAGGTTGTTGCATAAGATAAAGATGCATGGCATTAAGGGGAAAGTAGGAGCATGGATAGAGGATTGGTTAATTAATAGAAAGCAAAGAGTGGGGATTAATGGGTGTTTCTATGGTTGGCAATCAGTAGCTAGTGGTGTCCCTCAGGGATCAGTGTTGGGCCCACAACTGTTCACAATTTACATAGGTGATTTGGAGTTGGGGACCAAGGGCAATGTGTCCAAGTTTGCAGACGACACTAAGATAAGTGGTAAAGCAAAAAGTGCAGAGGATACTGGAAGTCTGCAGAGGGATTTCGACAGGCTAAGTGAATGGGCTAGGGTCTGGCAGATGGAATACAATGTTGACAAATGTGAGGTTATCCATTTTGGTAAGAATAAAGGCAAAAGGAATTATTATTTAAATGATAAAATATTAAAACATGCTGCTGTGCAGAGAGACCTGGGTGTGCTCGTGCATGAGTCGCAGAAAGTTGGTTTTCAGGTGCAACAGGTGATTAAGAAGGCAAATGGAATTTTGTCCTTCATTGCTAGAGGGATGGAGTTTAAGACTAGGGAGGTTATGCTGCAATTGTATAAGGTGTTAGTGAGGCCACACCTGGAGTATTGTGTTCAGTTTTGGTCTCCTTACTTGAGAAAGGACGTACTGGCACTGGAGGGTGTGCAGAGGAGATTCACTAGGTTAATCCCAGAGCTGAAGGGGTTGGATTACGAGGAGAGGTTGAGTAGACTGGGACTGTACTCGTTGGAATTTAGAAGGATGAGGGGGGATCTTATAGAAACATAAAAAATTATGAAGGGAATCGATAGGATAGATGCGGGCAGGTTGTTTCCACTGGCGGGTGAAAGCAGAACTAGGGGGCATAGCCTCAAAATACGGGGAAGTAGATTTAGGACTGAGTTTAGGAGGAACTTCTTCACCCAAAGGGTTGTGAATCTATGGAATTCCTTGCCCAGTGAAGCAGTAGAGGCTCCTTCATTAAATGTTTTTAAGATAAAGATAGATAGTTTTTTGAAGAATAAAGGGATTAAGAGTTATGGTGTTCGGGCCGGAAAGTGGAGCTGAGTCCACAAAAGATCAGCCATGATCTCATTGAATGGCGGAGCAGGCTCGAGGGGCCAGATGGCCTACTCCTGCTCCTAATTCTTATGTTCATATGTTCTTAAATCATAGATCCATTTAAAAATAATGCATAACATTCACTGGAAAAAATCCAAATAATAATATTCGCGCAGAAATGAAACTTCTTTATATATTCTTTAATGGGAGGTGGATGTCACTGCTCACACCAGCATTTATTGCCCATCCTCAATTGCCCTTGTGGGGGGCAATTAAGAGCCAACCACAGTGCTGTGGTTCTGTACAATGGATCTGCAATCACATATAGGTCAGACCAGGTAAGGATGGCAGATGTCCTTCCCTAAAGATTAGTGAACCAGATGGGGCTTTATGACAATGGTTTCAGGGTCATCATTAGACTTTTAATTCCAGATTTTTGCTGAACACAAATTTCACCATCTGCCATGGTGGGATTCGAACCACAGACCAGTGGCAATACCACTCCGCCACTGCATCCCTGGAAAGAGTTTTAATAATGCAGGCTTCTTCTACATCCAGAGTTTTAATTGGAAATCAGGGGCGAAATTCTCTGGAAACTCAGACTGGCGCCCAAAATGGCGCAAATCAGACGGGCATCGCGCCGCCCCAAAGGTGCAGCATCTTTGGGGGCCGAGCCCCAACCTTGAGGGGCTAGGTCGGCGCCGGACGAATCTCCGCCCCACCAGCTGGCGGAAAAGGCCTTTGGTGCCCCGCCAGCTGGCGCGGAAATGACATCTCCGGGCGGCGCATGCGCGGGAGCGTCAGCGGTCACTGACGGCATTCCCGCACATGCGCAGTGGAGGGAGTCTCTTCCGCCTCCGCCATGGTGGAGACCATGGCGAAGGCGGAAGGAAAAGAGTGCCCCCACGGCACAGGCCCGCCCGCGGATCGGTGGGCCCCGATCGCGGGCCAGGCCACCGTGGGGGCACCCCCCCGGGGCCAGATCGCCCCGCGCCCCCCCCAGGACCCCGGAGCCCGCCCGCGCCGCCTTGTCCCGCCGGTAAGGTAGGTGGTTTAATTTACGCCGGCGGGACAGGCATTTTAGCGGCGGGACTTCGGCCCATCCGGGCCGGAGAATCGCGCGGTGGGGCCCGCCAAACGGCGCGGTGTGATTTCTGCCCCCGCCGAATATCCGGTGCCGGAGACTTCGGCAACCGGCGGGGGCGGGATTCACGCCAGCCCCCGGCGATTCTCCGACCCGGCGGAGGGTCGGAGAATCTCGCCCCATAATCTAGCAAGCAAGCTTATATAACCTTCGGTTTGAATGGTACCTTTTGACAGTTCTAAACAAAAAATATCAATAGGCTTACTGGCAAGTAGGTTACTGTTTTCAAACTTTCGAAACAAGTCTGAAACTTTTCAACAGTTTCACAAAGCTGAAGTGAACTAAATCCAAACAAAGGGCAGGTTACAAAGACAAGCCTCCAGAAGCCACGTATGATTGTTTTTATGAAATATAACTTGAGCAGGACCCATTTTATTAGAAACTAAAGAGTAAAATAGATTCCAGATGCTGTAAAATTCAAGGCTAGGGTGAAGCATTGTCCCAGAATTGACGGATTGGTGCTTTCATTTCATTTTGTAAGCTGCACACATTGGAAAGAATGCTCGTCAGTTCACCAGTGAATCAGTAGATTTCAGAACACAGGATTAAGGGCGGATAAGCTGCTTCTTAATAATAATCTGAATCTGAACAATTATGAAAAGATTGCACAGCATAATTATACAAAGTATTGGATTCCCTTCTCGGAAATCTACTTATCAATTTCTGTTGTTTGAATTCAACCAATGAAAATCCTTGTATTTTTTTCTCCTTAGATTGCTTTAGAAAATAGACTTATTGGTAAGTAGATTACGATGCCAAAAATTAACTTTATAATTAAAACAGAACCAACATTCAGCATTGTTATTTTAAGATCCACAGCTCTTTAAAAGATAAAGCTAAAAGACACTGCCACTCTCGAAACAAATCTTGCATGATGTCAACTCTTATATACCGAGACGGATGAGGGTTGAATTTTGAAGCCACATGCCAGGTGAAACAAGGGAATAAAACCTTGAAAACTGCTTTAAAGAACATATCATTTAAAAAATAATAATTTAGAGTACCCAATTCTTTTTTTTCCAATTGAGGGGTAATTTAGCGTGGCCAGTCCACCTACCCTGCACATAGCGGGGCAGCACGGTAGCATTGTGGATAGCACAATTGCTTCACAGCTCCAGGGTCCCAGGTTCGATTCCGGCTTGGGTCACTATCTGTGCGGAGTCTGCACATCCTCCCCGTGTGTGCGTGGGTTTCGTCCGGGTGCTCCGGTTTCCTCCCACAGTCCAAAGATGTGCAGGTTAGGTGGATTGGCCATGATAAATTGCCCATAGTGTCCAAAGTTGCCCTTAGTGTTGGTTGGGGTTGCTGGGTTGTGGGGATAGGCTGGAGGTGTTGACCTTGGGTAGGGTGCTCTTTCCAGGAGCCGGTGCAGACTCGGTGGGCCGGGTGGCCTCCTTCTGCACTGTAAATTCTATGAAAAAAAAAAATCTTTGGGTTGTGGGGGCGAAACCCAATCAAACACAGGGAGAATATGCAAACTCCACACGGACAGTGACCCAGAGCCGGGATCGAACCTGCGACCTCGGCGCCGTGAGGCAGCAATGCTAACCACTGAAAGAACATATGATTTTGGCTGTGGCCCTTGAATAGTCATCCAAAATGGCCCCAAGAAGACATGTCCAAACAAAATATCTGGTAACATTAATAGCGCTTAAATATCATTTTAGGACAAAACTTGATAGAGAATATTCTGTGCATCAAACGCTTCCTGATCCAAAGAAGTAATTTTCACTTTGGGCAGGAATTTCATCTTAAAGGCTCCTAGAGAAGGTTGTGAAATTTCCTGCTTGGCACACCCTCCTTGGGACAAAGTGCCAGCAAAGATAGGTGCGATTCAGCGAACTCACCATAAAGTCTGCTGAACAGCCTATTTTGCAGGCTTTTTCCCAGTAGCTGCAGCATCGAGAAACATCCCACCATTCAACAGCACTTTGCCCATTTTTTGGGCCTCGGGGAGATTCTCCCTACTGCCACCACACTTAAGCTCACCAACAGGAAAGCCCCCTTGCAGATCGGGGCATCATTTTGTCCAGCAGCCCTAATCTCACTCCCGGCCTCCCCTCCCACCTTCAGCCCCCTCCCCATTTTTGTGACCCCCCTCCCAACCTTGAAGACCCCCAGAAATCGCCTTCAGCCTCCCCCAACCTGGCAAGGCCACCCTGGGCCCGAGCCTTGACAGTGCCAACCAGGCATCTGGGCGCACTGATACAGCCAGCCTGGCACTCTGGCAGTGCCACCCAGGCACCCTATTATGGCATTGCCAGGGTGCCAGGCTGGCAGTGCCCAGGTGCCAGGTGGAGTGCCAGGATGCCACCCTGCCCTGTGCCCGATCACCTGGGAGTCTTCAATGGCCTAGGTGAACTCCCCAGGTGCCATTACATCTGGTCCCCATTGACCAGTACTAAATGGCACCCTGGTGTGGTCTTCCAGGCGTCGCCGGGCGTCTGGACACTGGGTGGATCGAGCGTCCGGGTATTTAATTGAGCTATAAGGCTCATTTCAATATTCAAATTTGGATCTCGCACAGTGAGGGTGAAATCAAGATGGTGCCGGGTGGAGTGAATTGGGTAATTCGCGATTGGATCAGCACTGGGCACAGAGCTCGATTTGTGGCTTGCGCGTGATTCACCCGTTGTGCCCGGAACCGATCCGGACGCAAAATGGTCGCTAAATCACATCCAGAATTTTCATTCCCAGCGTGGCAGGAGCTAACAGGAGCCAGTCCCACTACCTCCAGAAAGAGTTTGGAGGCAGCTACAGGGGCTGTCAGGTGCCAGAGCAGGCTGTTTAAAAGGTCCACCTTAGGGCTCCCAGACTTTGCCATAGTTACAAGAGAAACAGTAAGGCCCTCTAGCCCTCACCGCCCCTCACCCCTGGTTCACTGCCCGCGCCCCATTCATGCCAACTAAAACCACCCACCCGCCCACCTTCCATGGCCCCTCATGCCCTCCATGCCAAGCTCCATGTGGTCTCCTCTATATCGGAGAGACCAAACGCAGACTGGGTGATCACTTTGCTGAGCACCTTTGGTCTGTGCGCATTCAGGACCCTGATCTTCCCGTTGCTTACTACTACTTTCGCCCCATCCCCTCCCCTCCCCTCCCTCCCAGCACAAGCATCGAGTCCCCCTCGTTCTCACATTTCACCCCACCAGCCTCCGTATGCAAAGCATAATCCTCCGCCATTTTTGCCAACTCCAGCGTGATGCCACCACCAAACACATCTTCCCTTCACTCCCTCTGTCAGCATTCTGCAGAGACCATTCCCCCCAAGATAATCTAGTCCACCCCTCCAGCATACCCAACTCCTCTCCCATCACCCTTGGCATCTTCCCATGCAATCGCAGAAGGTGTAACACCTGCACCTTTACCTCTTCCATGCTTAACATCCCAGGCCCAAAACACTTATTCCAGGTTAAGCAGCGTTTCACTTGCACCTCTTTCAATCTGGTCTATTGCATTCGCTGCTCCCAATATGGTCTCCTCTATATCGGAGAGACCAAACGCAGACTGGGTAATGGCTTTGCTGAGCACCTTCAGTCTGTGCGCATTCAGGACCCTGATCTTCCCTTGCTTGCTATTTTAACCCAAGACCCTGCTCCCATGCCCTCCTCATGTCTGTCCTTGGCCTGCTGCAATGTTCCAGTGAAGTTCAACGCAAACTGGAGGAACAACATCTCATCTTCCGGTCTACACACTACAGCCTTCCGGTCTCAATATCAAATTCAACAACTTCAGATGATTAGCTCTACCCCACCACAACCCATTTGTTTTCATCCCATTTCATTTTAACTGTCTTTCACCATTTCTTTCTCTCTTGTCTTTCTTTATATATATTTAACCCCCACTCCATCTTATCCACTTTTCCTTACCCTTTCTCCCCTTTGCTCCCCCCTTCCCCTCCCCCCACATCCACATCTGTCACAGTTTACCCTCTGATGTTAGTTTCTCTGCTGTTTCGCCTTTGACACCTTTTGTTCTCTCTGAGGACTGCCATTAGCACTCTTTCCCCTTGCTTTCCGCGGCTATTAGCACCCGGTTTCCCTGGGTTTCTGTGGCTATGATTCATCTTTCATTCTCACTCCACAGTATAAATATTTCCCACTTTCTCTGTCTTATAGCTTTGACAAAGGGTCATCTGGACTCGAAATATTAGCTCTTTTCTCTCCCCACAGATGCTGCCAGACCTGCTGAGATTTTCCAGCATTTTCACATTGTTTTCAGATTCCAGCATCTGCAGTAATTTGCTTTTATCCATGCCAAGCTATTGCTCTCCACACCCATTTACCTACTATACATTCCATACAGAACCACTGACCCTGTAGTGACAATTTGATGTGTGAAAACATTTTTAAAATATGTATCCATTCATAACTTTCCAATTTCTCAAAAAAACTTCTTTCACTACAGCTCAATAGAAGTGTCAATCATCCAGAACCTTTAAAGTATCAATGGCAGACAATGCAAGCACTTGAAACCTCAACACTTTGTTTGAAATGATGGGGGAGGAGGTGGTGCAGTGCTATCAACACTGCACTAGTCGCCCAGAGCAAGATCTGGCAACCTGGGTTCAAATCACACTGTTCATGGCAGCGAGCCTAGACATGCATTGGAGTGTTGAAACAGCTAAGCCACAGGGAAAACATGGCTCAATTGACAGCTCTGGATCTCTGATCTATTTTGAAAATTGAATGAAAAGAACAGGTTTCAAGTGTTTGTTGATTCTACTTTACGGGTCAGGGCATCTGACACATTTATTGGGATGTAGTCTTTTAAGAAAATGGGAAGTTAGGAATACAAAGTGTGTAGTGGGTGATTGGCATGGAAGACATGAGGAGCCATGGGGGTGGATGGGGGCATAGCTTGGCATGGAGTGTATGAGGGTCCATGGGGCATGGGTGGATGGCACATGTTGGCATGGGAGGAGGGGTGAGTGAGACCTTTTGAACTTAACTTACAAAAGGTTCCCTTTTCCAGATTATGATTTACAACACATGTGAAGTGCTGAGAAAACAGCATGACTTTCGCACGCTTATCCCCGATATGGAGCTTGGCAGATTGGGAGTGCAGGGTGCAGGCTATTGAACCACACCAGCCCCCAATCTTAACCCGCACTGGTGAAAATCCATATTCCCGGGAATGGGGTCAGGAACCCCGGAATTGGGTGCCGGCTGCCATTTTCACACCTGCATGGAGTCTCCCTGACTCGGTGAAAATCCAGTCCCTGTTTCGACTGGCCAGATTGGGCCACTAATGTTTAGGATTTCACTCTCCTGAGTTCAGATTCCTCCACATCCCCTTCTTCTGATCTGGAGGCCAGTTGATCTGTCTGATATTATGATGGCCCAGGGCCACGGAACGACCCGTGTATGCTCAAATTCTGGTTGCAGCCACCAGTCTGTCCCTAAAAAAAAGACCTCCCACCAAAAGTGAGTCCCGATTATATACGAACTTATGAATTAGGAGCAGGCCCCTCGAGCCTACTCATCCACCCAATAAAATTATGTCTGAGCTGACTGTAACCTCAACCGCACATTCCTGCCTACCAATGATAACCTTTCAACCCTTATTAATCACAAATCTATCCAGCTCAGCCTTAAAAATATTTAAATGTTCTTTTGAGGAAGAGAGTTCCAGAGACACACAGCCCTCTGAGAGAAAATAATTCTCCTCATCTCTGTCTTAAACAGTGTCTCCTAGTTCTAGAATATCTGACAAGAGGAGAACTCCTCTCCACATCCACCCTGTCAATACACCTCAGGATCTTAAATGTTTGGATCTAGTTTTGTGTTACGTTGGTTACAGTAAAACGTCACTACAGTGCAAAGACACATTTGCAAAAATGTTTGAAAATGAGCTGCTTGGGTGCATGCAGAGATGAAGCAGCTTTGTGGTGTCCTCGCATTGACTTCTGGGAGGTGTATAATTAGCAACACAACTCCTGTCGGATCCACAGATAGTAGTCAGAATGGTAGCTATTGTATAAATGAAGCCAAAAGCTAATTTGAACCCAATATAAATGTTTTATTTTATCTACCAAAAAATAACGTATATGCTGAATAGTATTTGCTGCAATTTGTAAAAATACTCAGTCTGGTTTTGGAATTTACTTAAAACTACCTTTGTATCCTGATTACTGATGTGGTAAACCACAAACAACAAACTGATTTCTACCTTCCCACCCCCAGAAAGTCTAATTATCTTGAAATTTATATTGGCATTTGCTTCCTAAATCAAATCCAGTAATTTTCCAAATTATGCTTGACTGTAGTTTCCTTTAAATTATTGTGCTCAATCTAATTACCTGGCTTTTAATATGCGAAGTATCAAAACTCCATTGTTTTAGGGCACAAATAATATTGGAACAGTCAGGTGAATCACTTTTCCATATCTTTCAGTTTTCCCAGGTAAATTACTTTCGAAGAACTGGATTCCATCATGAAATCCTCCAGGGTATGATTCAGACTGACAAATGAAATCCTATCTCCAGGTAGATGTTTTACCTGATCATGTCTGACTATGAATCAGGATATTCCAGATTCGACTCATGGCTGGCTTGGAGTTCAAAGGTAGGGGTGGCATGGCAGCACAGTGGTTAGCACTGTTGCTTCACAGCGCTAGGGATCCAGGTTCGATTCCCGGCTTGGGTCACTGTCTGTGCGGAGTCTGCAAGTTCTCCCCGTGTCTGCGTGGGTTTCCTCCGGGTGCTCCAGTTTCCTCCCACAAGTGCTTGTTAGGAGAATTGGATATTCTGAATTCTACCTCATTGTACCCGAACAGGCGCCATAGCGTGGCGACCAGGGGATTATCACAGTAACTCCATTGCAATGTCAATGTAAGCCTACTTGTGACACTAATAAAGATTATTATTATAGAGTGTGTGTGTCCTGTGGCTGTAATATTAGGTGTGGGGTGGTGTGGCAGGGATCTTCCAGTTAACCATAGTTCAGCATTGGCCTACATGCCATTTGATGTTTTCTAATCCTGTCCCTGTTGTCAAGGATTCTGTTGCGTAAGTGACATGTGCTATTAAACCTGTAGATGATGATGTTGTCCAGCCGTGCTGTCTATTTTGATGTATTTGCTTTATTCTGTGGTCCGCAGCAGACAGAAGCTACAAATGACTTTCTGTTATCTGTATACGTAACACACTTAGACTAGTGGGAGAAATAAGCTTTAATGCTCCAATGCAACTTCATCTAAACAGATCCAAAAATAACTTCTTCCTGAGGGAGTCCAAGGAAAGTACATTTATGCAGTATTCAACCAACATAAAGTGAACAAAATACATAAAATCATTTCAGATGCAGGAAAAGTAGGGGCTAGTCAGCAGTGCCTCCATTTACCATCACATGTGCCACTTTAGATTTCATGCTATGTTGGGTCACAAATTTGAACTAACGAGAGTATTAAAAGATGCACTTGTTTCTTGACATTGAAATGGAATAATGGTTTTCTACTTCCCTTTCTTGAATTCAAATGATTTAGATAACTGCAAGAGAAGTAGTAGCAAGCACCTCGAATACAAATATTTTGTTAGAATCAACTAGATTTTATCATATCAAATACACATTTAATTTTATGGATTTCAGAATCCACATATTCTTAAATGTTACCTATGTAAATACTTATTCTAACATTTTTCGAATTGGTTACTAGAAACTCTGCAGCCCCAAGTCTGGATCTGATACAGGCCTAGATGAATTTCTATCCCAAATACTTAAAAATTATTTTTAATGATTAATGTGTGGACATGTTCACCATTATAGCTCTCAGCAATATAACAACACGTACGGTTGTTGTCTTTGAACATGTTTCCGTCTCTCAAATGTATGACTGTACTTCCCACAACTCTATGTTTGACTGTCTCCACTCAGGTTTCTGGAATTTGCCTCAGTGTTAAAAAGACCCTAATCTCAACAACAAAAGCCGCAGAAAAGAGGAAAGGAGCTCGGCAGGAGGACACCCAGGGCGGAAGAGGGGGCTACTAACGAGGGGACAGGGAGGGAGACAGGGAGGAGAAATGTATGTTAAAAAATATGTATGTAAGAAACTGAACAACATGTAAATACCAGACACAGCGGGCGAAATTCTCCGTTATCGGCGGAAAGTCCGCCAATCGGCGCAAAAAACGGCGCAAATCCGACTTGCGTCACGTCGGAAAAATGGGTCGATAGTCTCCAGCCCGAAATGGGCTAGCAGCGACGTAACGGGATCCGCGCTTGCGCAGTAGTTCACGCCGTGCAGCGTCATACGCGCTGCACGGCGTGACGGCTCATAAGGCCGCGCTGCTCCCCCCCACCCGACCGGAACACCCGACCGCAACACCCGACTGGATGGCTGGCCGTCGCTCAGCCCCAAGGTTCGAGTTACGCGATGTGGAGGCGCTCCTGGACGCGGTGGAGCAGAGGAGGGACGGCCTGTATCCCGGGCATGGCCGCAGAGTTGCCCCACGCCACAGCCGGCGTCTGTGGAGGGAAGTGGCAGAGGCCGTCACCGCTGTGGCCCCTGACACCACGGACAGGCACCCAGTGCCACAAGAAGGTGAACGACCTCGTCAGAGCAGGCAGGGTGAGCCTCCCAATATCCCCCATATCCCCCCTCCCCATATCCCCCCTCCCCCATATCCCCCCTCCCCCATATCCCCCTTCCCCTATATCCCCCATATCCCCCTCCCCCAGATCCCCCCTCCCCCAGATCCCCCCTCCCCATATCCCCCATATCCCCCCTCCCCCATATCCCCCTCCCCCATATCCCCAGAGCCCCCATATCCTCCCTCCCCCATATCCCCCCTCCCCAAATCCCCCATATCCCCCCTCCCCCATATCCCCTACTCCCCCATATCCCCCCTACCCCATATCCCCCCTCCCCCATATCCCCCCCTCCCCCAATCCCCCATATCCCCCTCCCCACATCCCCCCTCCCCCATATCCCCCATATCCCCCCTCCCCCATATCCCCCATATCCCCCCCCTCCCCCATATCCCCCCTCCCCCATATCCCCCCTCCCCCATATCCCCCCTCCCCCATATCCCCCCTCCCCCATATCCCCCCTCCCCCATATCCCCCCTCCCCCATATCCCCCCTCCCCCATATCCCCCCTCCCCCATATCCCCCCTCCCCCATATCCCCCCTCCCCCATATCCCCCCTCCCCCATATCCCCCCTCCCCATATCTCCCCTCCCCATATCCCCCATATCCCCCCTCCCCCATATGCCCCCTCCCCCATATCCCCCATATCCCCCCCTCCCCCATATCCCCATATCCCCCCTCCCCCATAGCCTCCATATCCCCCATATCCCCCTCCCCATATCCCCCTCCCCCATATCCCCCATATCCCCCTCTACCCCATATCCCCCCTCCCCCATATCCCCCCCTCCCCCATATCCCCCCCTCCCCCATATCCCCCCTCCCCCATATCCCCCCTCCCCCATATCCCCCCCTCCCCCATATCCCCCCCTCCCCCATATCCCCCCTCCCCCATATCCCCCCTCCCCCATATCCCCCCTCCCCCATATCCCCCCTCCCCCATATCCCCCATATCCCCCCTCCCCCATATCCCCCCTCCCCCATATCCCCCATATCCCCCCCTCCCCCATATCCCCCTCTACCCCATATCCCCCCTCCCCATATCCCCCTCCCCCATATCCCCCCTCCCCCATATCCCCCCTCCCCCATATCCCCCTCCCCCATATCCCCCCATATCCCCCCTCCCCCATATCCCCCCATATCCCCCCTCCCCATATCCCCCATATCCCCCCCTCCCCCGTATCCACCTCCCGCATATCCCCCATATCCCCGGAGAGACCCGGACCCTCCAGCATGCGACGCCCGCAGGATGCCCCTCGGAGGCCACGGGAGACGGAGAGACCCGGAGCCTCCAGCATGCGACGCCCGCAGGATGCCCCTCGGAGACCACGGGAGACGGAGAGACCCGGACCCTCCAGCATGCGACGCCCGCAGGATGCCCCTCGCACACCACGAGAGACCTGGAGCAACAGGGAGACGACACCCCCGTCACGTGCGGAGCGACCACCCAGCGGCGAGGGGGGCAGCCACAGGCCCCCATC